>NW_028178393.1:0-1000 GCF_964030765.1 Micromesistius poutassou | reverse complement strand
CCGGTTTAAGGGAGGGCCAGGAGGAGCGGAGGAGCGACAGCAGATGAAACGTCTTTTGGGTTTCTTACACCGCGTGACGACAATGCGCGATGCGCCTTTTGAACCGGGATTAGGGCCGCGCTCTGCAAACTGTCTCCCGCTGTCGTTCGGGAGACGCGGCGACTGAAGTGACCGTTAAAACACACTGTTCCACCTCATGACACCAACACGCCTAATGAAGAGGGCAAACACAGCCTCTCTCCTCTCTCTCTCTCTCTCTCTCTCTCTCTCTCTCTCTTCTCTCTCTCTCTCTCTCTCGTCGCGGACCACCCAGCCTACTAGACCCCGGTATATTTGTGGTCGTGTATTTCACAACCCTGAGAGAAAAAAAAAAAAAAAAAGACAAGTGGGGGGCCATTGTAATAAAAGATAGGAGAGGGGGAGAAAAAAAGTATATTGTCATTGCCGTTCAAACACCGCACCGTCCGCACCCGCGCGCAACAAAAAAAAAAACACGCACGCCCGCGCGGCACATCTGGGGGGGATCACATGATGACATCCAGCTTTACACCAACGTGTGTTTACGCGTGGTTCTCTCTCCCTGGATATCCGCGGTGTGTCGCGGGGTTGTAGCGGGGTGTGTATTGGCCCAGACGGGTGTAGGAATACACTCGCCATTGTCCCCGGCCGCTCCTTTCATAGTCATGTCCTTAAAGAGGAGCGGGCTGAAGGGGCCATCGGGTTAGTATGTATGGGCCATTCTCCCGTGAATGGGGGCCCGCGGGTCAATGGGGCCTGAAACTGCCCCCCTCGCACCGCGAGGACTTTACTAAAGACGTCAAAGTCAATGAGGTCGGATTTAAGAGTGTTCGGTTCGTTGTTTCAAACGGCTTAAAACAAAGATTACGAGCAATTAGACAATGATAACATGATGGGCATTACGCGGTTTGAACAATGTTGCATTTTTTCCTCAAAGTGTTCGTGGATCACATGCACTGATATAACTAAATTAAACAATGAA
>NW_028178394.1:0-10837 GCF_964030765.1 Micromesistius poutassou | reverse complement strand
CACACACACACACACACACACACATAATAACACATTCACACACACACACACACACACACACACACATAATAACACATTCACACACACACACACACACACACACACACACACACATAATAACACATTCACACACACACACACACACACACACACACACACACACATAATAACACATTCACACACACACACACACACACACACACACACACACACACACACACACATAATAACACACTCACACACACACACACACACACACACACACACACACATAATAACACACTCACATGCACACGCACACACACACACAGAATAAAACATTCAGACACACACACAGAATAAAACATTCACACACACACACACACACACACACACACACACATAATAACACACACACACACACACACACACACACACACACACAGGGGAGCAGGCTGGATGCAGCCTGTTCACGCGGGCAGGTGGGGTGATGTTTGGCCGATGACTGTTTGCTATGAATGTATCTTTATGTGAGGCGGCGCGCGCCCACGCACAGCTCCAACAGGGACGCCTTTCAACCGGCGCCAGCGCTGCCCCGGCCCAGCGCCGCCGCCGCCGCCGCCGCAACCGCCACCGCCGCCGCCGCTTAACCGCGCCGCCAGTTGCACACACCGCTGTCCATCAACCCCGATCTGATCCGTGTTCTCCGGGATCCAGCGCTCCTGTTATGTTTTATTATTAAACGGGTGGCTTGAATCAAGCGATCTGATTGGTTCCCAACTGTTGTATATCGAGCGTATACACACAGCTATGACGCCCGTTCAGCTTACGGAGTTCAGTATCACTCCGCGCCTAACTCGAACTGTTGTTTATTTATATATAAAAGCGATAGCGTAGTTCACTGAAGCCTAAAAACATGTTGATTGCTGGAGAGGGTGGAAATGTTGTAAAGCAATAGGCACACGGTGAGTGAACTCGACAGTAGGCTAAATTGCCGGCGAACCGAGCTACCGTCTGTAGCCTTCTCTCTGAAGGACGCTACGGTGTGTTGCATAGCAACCGCCGTACACTTTGCCGGCAGCCAGGAGGGACTACTTTTTTGTATTCGTTAAAAAAAAATGCTTTTCCGACATTCTCGCTTTTTCTAAATTGAGGGTGTCTCTGACTTTCATTTCGCCATACATACTTAAGCAATAGATCACTTCAGTCAGTGGTATGTTCTCATTATACCACAGTGAAGGGGGTCGCCGTCCCGACGCACAACGCCCCTTAACTGTGGTATAATGAGAACATACCACAGCCAGCCGGGATATTGTTTTCATTACAAAATGTGGCGCGTGACGGTCGTCTCGTCACGCTCATAAAAACAAATCAATCCCGGCAAAAAGTGTTTTCTTGTTTGTGAGTGTTCACGTGTAGTGTATACTAAAACAATGATTCGAAGGCTCCGTGAATAGTGAATAGTGGGGACTAGTCCGTAAATAGTGGGGAATAGTCCGTAAATAGTGGGGAATAGCCCCCGAGACCTTTGGTCGCGGGGGCCTGAGGTGAGGGAGGGGGGGGGTTGGTTAGGGCCCGGACACTAGAGACTGCCAGGGGCGGAGTTACGTTGTGTTTCCTGTTGGGTTACAGAAATATTCCACCGAGGGGAAACTCATTTGCGGCAGTGGACCAGAAGGCTTTCAGAAGGGGGTTTAAATAAGAGTGTTCATGTAGGGGCCGGTCTGTACGGCATTGATGGGAAACCTTTACAGACACATTTTTAATGTCTGCTACTGCCGGCCAAGTGTGTGCGTGTGCGCTGATGAAAGCCAATCCCGCTCTTCGAGAGATCCCGAACCTCAAGCCACGCGATTGGTCGAGACTAATATGAAACGAAAGAAGCCGGTTCACCCAGAATTGAGCTCGTCTGCTATAATGCATGTTTATTATCTGTAATTACATCCTCGTTGTGCTATCATACCCCATATTTCCTGTCCGATAACCATAAAGTACTACCTTAACTCATGACCGTGTATTTATCTAGCAGAGGGTTTGATCCAGAGGCGGTGAACTCAGGTACGTGTCGGTGGAGAGCCGGCCGGGCTGTGGCCGACTCGCCTGCTCTCCACTGACAGACTCCGGGGGGGTCGGAACCCAAGAACGTAGCGGCCGAAGAATGGAACCATGGGCCATTCTCGTATCCACCAATGAGAAAGCTGTGTTGGACGCCATGTGACCGCTGAAGAGGGCTCTCTGATTGAGTGTCGGCGGCGGCGGGGGTCAGAGCACACGCTCCCGTCAGGGTGATCCATACGTCGGGCGACGGCTCGTGTCACTTGACGGTCGACCCCCGGACCCAGTGCCTCCAGCGCCGTATTTTAAACCCCACATTAAAATCTGCTGCGCGAATCAAGAGGACAGGACCGGGCCAGACCATAATAGCAGCAGTAACCACGGTGAAAAGCCAGTAGAACCACAACCACATGTAGGTCAGTCCGCACGAAGCAATAGAGCAGCTTTTCCCTGGGAGTGCACGTGCATGTCAAGCTACCGGCCAATCAGCGTTGGCCTGGGGTTGATGGACACTGGCCAGACCCAATCCCTGACTGGGGTCTGTGCAGGGCCCAGTCTGTCTCTCTCTCTCTCTCTCTCTCTCTCTGTTTCTTCAAGTCCACATTCCTGATCGCTTAACAACATGGAAAACATGGAAAGCATCAGCTCCAATTCATGTTCTAGCTCTCAGGGTATGTGTGTGTGCGTGTGAGGGTGTGCGTGCAAGTGTGTGTGTGTGTGTGTGTGTGAATGTGTCTCTACATCTGTATGTGTGTATATATGCAAATGTGTGTGTGTGTATACGGTTGTGTGTATACATCTGTATGTTTGTATAGATGCAAATGTGCGTGTATAGGGGGATGTGTATGGTTGTCAATGTGTGTGTGTGTATGCATTTGTGTACATGTGTATGTGTTTGTGTGAAATGCGGTATGCATGCCTTAATGTGTATAGTTGTGTGTACACATAGTAAGTGTGTGTGTGTGTGTGTGTGAGTCTGTGTGTATGTGTGTGTGTGTGTGTGTGTGTTTGTTTGTGTATATTGTATTTGGGATTGTGTGAATGAATGTGTGTAGGTGTGTCTGTGTGTGTGTGTGTGTATTTGATAATATTTTGTCTATGATTTTTTGTGTGTCGGTGTGTGTTTGAATCGATGTGTGTGTGTGGGGGGGGGGGTTTGTGAACATCGTGTTTGTCGGTGTGTGTGCCTGTGTGTGTGTGTGTGTGTTAAGAACAACAAAAAAAAGCTAGAGTTAAAGTTAACGTACGCAGTGCTAAAAATACAGCTGGTCTATTTGTAGAGCCGCTGGTTCCCCAGACACCACCGTCAGAGGCCTGCTCAACTACAAGATGACCCAGTGTGTGTGTGTGTGTGTGTGTGTGGGGGGGGGGGGGGGGGGGGTATGTGTGTGTGGTGTGTGTAAGTGTGGTTGTGTGTAACTCGTGTGCGTGTGTGTCTATATGTTGCAATATAAGCCCACAAGAGAATAGAAAACTCAAAATTAGACCATAGAGGAAAGAATTATGCAACTTCAGCAGTGTGTGTGTGTATCTGTGTGTGTGTGTGTGTGTGTGTGTGTGTGTGTGTGTATCTGTGTGTGTGTGTGTGTGTGTGTGTGTGTCTTAATGTGTGTGTGTGTGTGTGTGTGTGTATGTGAGAGCGAGAGAGAGAGAGAGCGAGAGAGAGAGCATAATTGTGTTTCACTGCACTCTGGTTTCTGTCAGGTGTTGGTGTGGTTTAGGAAACAAACATTGGAAACACACACACACACACACACACACATATACAATGTACCTCCCTTTTGCAACCGACAATCTACACACTTTTTGGTGCAGTTGCAGTGGAGTGTGTGTGGGTGTGTGTGTGTACGTGTGTGTGCGCGTGTGTGTGCGTGTGTGTGCGTGTGTGTGTGTGTGTGTGTGCATACTGATCCCCAGACGTAGAACCCAGGGGGTCGCTGGTCAGAGGTATAGGAGCTGGGTGCCGCTGACGGGTGGTGTTTGACTCTGGCCCTTTGGAACGCCCACACACACACACACACACACAGACCTACGTCATCCGCGGTCGTCTATTTATACTCCCTTTGTGTCTTTAAAAGAACAGCGTGGCTCTGCCTCACACCGGTGACTCACTCCCGCGAGGAGGAAGTTGTGTGTGTGTGTGTGTGTGTGTGTGTGTGTGCGTGTGTGTGCGTTTGTGTGCGGATGCATTCCACCCAACTAGTGAGAAAACTTCACCCAAACAATCACATTTCAAACTTGAGCTGGAGACACCAGATGACACCCGGCTCAGCGTTAGTCTGAGGGAGGTGGTTCCTGTTCTGTGATGAGTGTGTTCCACACAGGCCTCGTGAGTCGCACCGAGCGAGTGACTTGCAAGTCACTCGCTCGCTTGAGTGTTTTCTTTTTCGGCACGCACTTGATTTGCACTTGATTTGTTCTCCGAGAGGCAGGTGTCGCTCTGTGCGGAGAGGGGCCCTCGCAGCCACGTTAACGTCACACACGGGTGCATTTGACGCGCAGCGCCCCGTGTCGTAACGTCCTGTGTCTCTGTCGCGCTGCAGGATCCACAACCAGAGGCCAGTGGACGCTTCGAGAGGAACATCTGCAAGCACTTTTTACTGAAGAGGATTGAGCCTTTGACGGTAAGCTCGTTTGGCTCAGGTCTTCAACCGTGATGATCTCCAATCATAAGGATGACCGTCGTCGTGCGTTGTTAAACCAACTCATTCATTGATTCGTTCATTAATGATTTTTCTTTGTTCTCCTGCCAGTCTGGTCTTCTCGAGGACTCTTCAGCCCCTGGATGAACTGGACGGAGAGCAACAACCCCGCAATCCCATCGTGTTTACAAAATGGCCCACAGGAAAAAACTGTTCTGATGCTTTTTTCCCAAGCCCCGCCCCCCTTGTCTCCGATTTCAACTTCCCGATTCAATCCTGGATTAGCCGTCCGCCGCGCGGCAGTCATGGCTCGACACATACTGTTTTTCTGAGATCAGCGGGTCGCCACTGTAAGCCACACGCTGTCAAGCGTGGCAGCCCCACTGCCTTTTCAAATCCCATAATTTCCACCCTTCCCGCCACATCTCCCCCGCTCACCCGCTCCACCGACCCCACCCTCCACCGCCGGTCCAACCGTCAGGGGAAATGGAGTCTCACGAATCACCTGTTGGCGGACAGAAATGCATAAAAAAGGAGAAGGCTCCCTTACAGAGGGGCTGGGCGTCGGAGCCCACCGCCTCCTCCAAAAGGAGCACGTTCTCCAGCCCCGACGCGTCGCGGAACTCTTCCCGCGAGGGCCAGCCCTGCGACGAGGGCCCGGGCACAGCCTCCGGGACCCAGCAGAAGTACCCGTCGCCCGGCGTCCCGGGGAAACTGCTCCAGCCGTCGCGGGAGCCCCAGGGTCCGTTCCCTCAGGGGTTCCCCCGGGGCTTCGCCTACCAGCCGTACCCGCAGCACCCCCAGACGGAGCGCTTCCACTCGGGGGCCAAACCCCAGCCGGGCCTGGAGCCCCACGCTTGGCCCTTCGCCGGTCAGCTGCCCTCGGACGAACATTACCCCGCGGGGAACCTGGGCCACCCGCACAGGGCGGCGGGAGGGAGGTTTCCTCGGCAGAAATCCCCCAGTTTGCCCAGTTCCTTCGGACAGTATTCCCAGTCAAGCCTGGACCCCGGCGACGAGGGCTACGGCAAAAAGGACCAGAAGCCCAAGAAGCCCGGTAAGTACATCTGCCACTACTGCGGCCGAGCCTGCGCCAAGCCCAGCGTGTTGAAGAAGCACATCCGCTCGCACACGGGGGAGAGACCCTACCCCTGTGTGCCCTGCGGGTTCTCCTTCAAAACCAAGAGCAACCTTTACAAGCACCGCAAGTCCCACGCGCACGCCATCAAGGCTGGCCTGGTGCCGTTCTCGGAGATGGGTCTGGTGGGCCGCGGGGGGGATCTGGACCTGGCCGGCGACGTCCAGTCGGACGGCGAGCAGAGCACGGACACGGACGAGGAAGGACTGGAGGGCTCCACGATGCTGATGGAGAAGGAGACCCCCGGGCCACAGATCTCCTTCGTAGCTGACAAAAGAGCAGGTGATTTGTTTTTTTTTAAAGAAGCTCAATAATTAATGGCCTTTCAATTTGTGTTCGGCTCGTTACTTTCAGATAAATCTAGTTGTATGAATTCAAAACAACAAACAGAAAGTTGTGGTTTAAAGCGAAAAAGCCTTTGGTTTTTAATTGCTTAATTGGAAGAAAGTTTTAAAAAAGAAAGTAAAAAAAGGTGTATTTCTTCTTCCCTTTGTTGTGATCGTCTACTTTCTTCCTTCTCTGATTCGCCCCACATGGTCTCCTCCTCTACGCCCAGGTGGGGTGGAACCTGCCTATGCTGATTCAGCGGAGCAGATGTCCATGGGCTCCATGAAGGTGCCCATCCTGATCGTCCCCAAGCCAGGAGGGGTCCCCTCTCCGGCGATGGAGTGCCCTTCCTTCCCCGACATGAAGGGTCCACCGCACCACATGCCGGGCTCCCAGGCCGAGGCCCTCGGGAACCCCGCGGAGGACTCTCCGACCATCAAACAGCGGCTGGCCTTGAGGCTGAAGCAAGGCCAGGAGCCGGACTCCACCCAGTCCCAGACCCAGAACCTCCTCAGCCCCCACAGCAAGGGCAGCACGGACTCCGGCTACTTCTCCCGCTCGGAGAGCGCGGAGCAGCAGATCAGCCCGCCCAACACCAACAGCAAGTCATACGAGGAGATCATCTTTGGACGGACTCACCACGGGCCCACTTCTCGATCCGGACAGTCCATGGCCAGTGGGATGGCTCAGGCGGATCCCGGTAGTCAGGCGTGCCTAAAGAAGTCTGGTGCCATTCTGGAGATGGGGAGGATAGCGGAGGGCTTTTACAAGGGGGACGGGGGGATCTCTGGAGATCCCAAGCAGTATGCGACGGGCCCCTGCCAGAGCAGCACGGGGCTGCTGGAACCTCCCACAGACTCGGCGACCCTTACCCGGAGCAACTCCATGCCGACGTCCTCCCCGACCAACCTCAGCGTGCCGAGCCGCATCCAAGGCAGCCAGTCCTTCGACGAGATGATGACGTCCGACGACGTGTTCTACCCGGCCAGCCTGCGCAGACTCCAGAGGCAGGCGGCCTTCGAGCTCACCCACCACGAGGCCCACGCCGTAGAGGCCGAGGTGTACGGCCACGTGCCCAAGAATGTGCTCATCGCAATGGGCTCCAAGATGGGGGAGCGCAGCCCGGGCCTCCCGGAGCACATCGCCTACAGCCCCTACGGGACGAAAGTCGGGATGGCGGAGATCGCCACGAGGAAGAGGCGGAAGCAGAAGAGCGTCGGCGACGAGGAGGACAGCCCCGGCCAGTGCGACAGCAGTTGCAGTGGCTCTGTGGAGATGATCGGCGACTATGACTCCAAACACGGCAGCCTGGACGGATCCAGGGGCACCCCGACAGGGAAGGGCTCGCTGTACAGCGCTCACAGTCAGTCGGACAGCTTTGACACCTGTGCCAGCATGGGCTCCGACGACATGGTGCTTCTCCCCGACTCGGAGGGCAGGAAGGCGGTGGGCAACGTCATATCAGTCATCCAGCACACCAACTCCCTGAGCCGACCCAACTCCTTCGAGAAGTCCGAGTCCTTCGACCAGCTGGCCTACCACCCGGCGGACAAGGCCCTGTGCAGCCAGTACTCTGAGCAGTCGGACCCCGACATCTTCGAGGACGCCCTGAGCCCCGAGTCCGCCATGCAGCGGACGGAGAGCATGGAGCAGCAGCTGCTGAGCGACAGCGACCTCGCCTCCGTCTCCTCGTCGCCGAGCGCCACGGCCTCTCCGGGACAGCCCTACCACATCCCCCACAAGCTGGTGCGGCAGCCCAACATCCAGGTCCCCGAGATCAGGGTGACGGAGGAGCCGGACAAGCCCGAGAAGGAGGCGGAGGCGTCGCTGGCCAGCGAGCCCGAGAGGCAGGAGAAGCAGCAGCAGCAGCAGCAGCAGCAGCTGCCGCACGTGGTGGAGGAGTTCCAGCTGCCGCAGAGGAGCGACACGCTGTCCCAGATGCCCTCGGAGAAGCTGCCGCCGAAGAAGAAGCGGCTGCGCCTGGCGGACCTGGATCACTCGTCGGGGGAGTCCAGCTTTGAGTCCACCTGCACCAGCCTCTCCCGCAGCCCCAGCCAGGAGAGCAACCTCTCCTACTACTCCTCCTTCTCCATGTCCTTCGAGCGGGAGGAGAACCTCAAGTCTGGGTCACCGACAAAGCAGGTAGTCTTGCCAGGACGTTGTTGTAGCACGTCAGTCCTAGAGATTTAGGCCCTGTCCCATTTCTCCCCCCTTAAAACCTCCACTTGGTTTGGAGTGCCCTCAACAGTAGATCTTCCACTTCGTTTTAAGCCTGCGTCGGACCTCACTACGTTTTGAGGGTTGATTATGAGGGCAAAATAGCATTCCACCTTAGCTCCCTACAGTAATGGGACACCCTGCCCCTACACGAGAACAAAGCAAAGTCTAGGGTTAGGGGAGGTATTGGGACGGGGCCAAAGTGTTATCTTCCGTGAGGCAGAAAAAAAAACAACTTGATCTTGATCTTGATCTTATCTTTCCTTGGTTATACACTTCCTATTTGCATCAGGTTTGCCCTGAAATACGATCTTAATTAAGGATACTTCATGAATACACTACGGTGCGGTTCAAAATAAAGATTTACATTTGGATAATCCTAATGTGTCCTAATGTGCATTTACCGTACTAAGCCCGGGTTTACCTGTCCGAGCAGGAGGACGCTTCGAGCTGCTGCGGTACGGGTACAGCTAGCAAGCAGTCGGAGTTCCTGACGGTCCCGGGCAGCGGTCACTCCAGCCACCACCAGCAGAGGGAGATGAGGCGGTCCTCGTCGGAGCAGGCGCCCTGTGCCCTCGCCACGGAGTTCCCGGAAATGCGCAGCAAGTCCTTCGACTACGGGAGTCTGTCGCCGGGGTCCAGGCAGGGGGAGATGTACAGCAGCGCGTCCGCCATGAAGGAGAGGCGGCGAGGCTATCTCGTCAGACAGGTGGCGGGAACTTTTATTTTTTTACATTTTATAAAGTTTGGCAAAATATATAATTCTTTATTTCAGACCCAGGGGGATCCATGTCACAACAAAGTGTGATGGAAGGATATCATTTTTTAAAGATGAACCGGTGTAAACTGTATAACCACAGCTGTTCAGTACAGGAGAGTTCCGTAATGTGGATTGTAACTGTGCTTTTATTTTGTAGTGGTTGATACAAGCTACAAGTGATGAAAAACAGTGGGAATCTCTCTGGAAACACATGAGAGATACTTTGTTTCTGATGTAGTGCCATCCAATAGTGCTGCCGACAGCGATATATTGTTTCTCTTCTTCTGAGCGTTTGCTAAATGTAAATGCTATGCTATAAGCTACACAATTGCTAGCTACAGCTAGCTCGTTAAGGCTGTTATCGGTTTTTCTACAGACATTATTTTTTTTAATTACATCTCAAAATTGAAACACGTTCTTTAAATGAATTTCATCAAATCCCCAAGTAAACTAAATAGCAGCACAGTGAGTGAGTTTGTTTGTTGGTGAGCTACTTCACTCATTCATGCGCTCATTTGTTTTTGTGATTGACAGGCATCACTCAGCGTGTACCCAGAGGCCGGCCCACCGGAGCCCGGGCCGGGGGAGTCCTCGGGCAGAGCGGACTCGTCCGACCACGGGTCCTGGCCCGGTCAGGGAGGACCGGGCCAGACCGGCACAGAGCTGGCCAACAAAATCAAGAGGGCCACACTGGGGAGTGGTGGTGAGAGGAGCCTGTCTGTGTGATGGTTGTGTTGTTCTGTCTTGTACCGCGTGATGGTTGTGTTGTTCTGTCTTGTACCCGTCTTGAACTGCTCTGTTTGATGCATGATGTGCTATCTTGTTAATAGTGGTTTTTGTTGTGTTGCTCTGTATTACACATTATATGGTATGCTGTTAATAGTTATTGTGTTGCTCTATATTATACATTATATGGTTTCATGTTAATAGTTGTTGTGTCGCTCTATATCATGTGGTATCGTGTTAATAGTGGTTGTGTCGCTCTATATCATGTGTTATCTTGTTAATAGTGGTTGTGTCGCTCTATATCATATGGTATCATGTTAATAGTGGTTGTGTCACTCTATATCATATGGTATCTTTTTAATAGTGGTTGTGTCGCTCTATATCATATGGTATCATGTTAATAGTGGTTGTGTTGCTCTATATCATGTGTTATCTTGTTAATAGTGGTTGTGTCGCTCTATATCATATGGTATCATGTTAATAGTGGTTGTGTCACTCTATATCATATGGTATCTTTTTAATAGTGGTTGTGTCGCTCTATATCATATGGTATCATGTTAATAGTGGTTGTGTCACTCTATATCATATGGTATCATGTTAATAGTGGTTGTGTTGCTCTATATCATATGGTATCTTTTTAATAGTGGTTGTGTCGCTCTATATAGTATGGTATCATGTTAATAGTTGTTGTGTCGCTCTATATCATATGGTATCTTGTTAATAGTGGTATTTGTTGTGTCACTCTATATCATATGGTATCATGTTAATAGTGGTTGTGTTGCTCTATATCATGTATCTTGTTAATAGTGGTTGTGTTGCTCTATATCATATGGTATCTTGTTAATAGTGGTTGTGTCGCTCTATATCATATGGTATCTTGTTAATAGTGGTTGTGTTGCTCTATATCATGTGTTATCTTGTTAATAGTGGTTGTGTTGCTCTATATCATATGGTATCATGTTAATAGTGGTTGTGTTGCTCTATATCATGTGG
>NW_028178395.1:0-12676 GCF_964030765.1 Micromesistius poutassou | reverse complement strand
TACTATGCTGTGGCTTTCTCTTTCGTCTGTCTGTAATATATCTTTGCAGTAACATGTGTCCCACCACACACACACACACACAGACTGACAGACACACACAGACACACAGAAAAAAAGACACACACACACGCGCATACACACAGCAGCGGGCAGGTTGCCAAGCCACAGGGCTAACCGGCAACCTTGTCACCGTGGTTACGCCAACCCTGCATTCCAGACCAACCAATAGATTCATCTGTCACTCACTCACACTGACCAACACATACAAACCCACACACACACACATTCAGGGGCTCACGCACACAAACACAAACCACAATAGCCGGTTGGGAAGTGGGCAGGGTTAACCCGGGATAATGGGCCATCATTCCTTTCAGGACCAGGAAGTGGATTCTCCTTGTTCTGGCAATCGCAAGCAAGACACGAACGCCAACAGGTAAAGAGCTCAAGTTATAGATGAGATCATAGAACCGAAATCGAATTGAGAAGTGTGTGTGTGTGTGTGTGTGTGTGTGTGTGTGTGTGTGTGTGTGTGCGTGTGTGCGTGTGTGTGTGTGTGTGTGTGTGTGTGTGTGTGTGTTTTTGTGAGTGTATGTGTGCAAACTAAGCACTCAAATACTGACCACACCTAAAAGGTGAGTCTCTGATAAAAAAAAAAGTAATAATAAAAAAAATTAAAATAAAATATATAGGCTATATATTAAATGTATAAACATATATCTATCATATAAAGCTCTATTTTTTATAGAAATATAAATAGATCTAATACTTTTATGTTTACAAGGTTTGAAAAAAAATACCAATAAACTGAAAATATATCCATCGGTGCTTCTGAATAAGTTGATTAAAGCAATTGCTAAAATGACAACACGAATTCAGATTTCATTTGTTTTTGATTCTGCCGCGGCCTTTAGGGGTTTGGCTAAATAACACGTGTACTCAATATTATCCTGCTCATGAATATTTAAGTAGGAAGGCGTGGCTATAATGGCTCAACTTTCTGAGCGGGCCAACTCAAATGTTAACTACCACTCATTAAATCCAATGGTCTGAACGTACAGTGGGCAGGACCCCTCTGCGTTGCCAGCCAATCACTGAACATAAACGGAGAGGTGATTGGTTGGTAACAGCGTGAGGTCCCGACCACTGTACTTTCAGACTCTTGGATTGAAAGAATTAACTATAGAACTGAGGTAGCGTTTAACAATAAGCTGTCCTTTAAAACGGCACTCGAAATAAAATCGAATAAGCCACAATAAGTACGGCAAAAGGTCAACCTTAGCATACGTTAAGAGCTTTTGACTATGACGCATGCACAAACATGAGCATAGATAGGTTATAATTCATAAAGACCACGCAGTTACTAGAGCAGAGCTCTTGCACACACACAGACACACTCACTCACACACACACACACACACACACACACACACACACACACACACACACACACACACACACACACACACACACACACACACACACACACACACACACACACACACACACACCGTGCGCGTCCATCACCGGACTCGATTCAAAAATATGGACGCTGCGTGAAGCAGCGGTCAGTAGCAGTCGTAACTTTGCTTAAGACAAAAACACACAATATGTCACAGTCGCCTTGTGGCGAATCGTGTCCAATAAACGCATTCCCACAGACATACACATGCAGAGCTAAACAAGTCATGGGGCATAGGCTACGACTGCCTTTGAAGCAGAGGTCTACCTGCCTGGTAAATAAACAAACGCAGGGATTGAGTGGAGGGTCTACTAAACAAATGGCCGATAGCAATGAAACAGGACTTACTCCGTGCGTCGACTGCACTGCCACGGCCACCGCAAGCACGCAAATCCTGCAAAGGAAAACAAAATAAATGTAATGAAACGAGTGGTCCCTTCAAAATAAAATTAATCCACGTAATCCGGGAAAACATAGATGGAAATAAATAACCCCTTGCGTTAGTTAAAAGGAGACAGCGAGTGACTAAGGAAACATTATGATTACTTTCCGGACCAGAAAACTCACCAGAATTTCATTTTTGATTCGACCCGTGGGGGAAGAGAACCGCTGCCGCTCTCCCTCGTCTTCACCAGCCGCTGAAAGGAGCTCCAAAAGCGCTCATCAAGTTTCCTAAACACCGCTCATCTACCCGAGCCGGGAATACACACAGACACACACACACACACACACACCCGCACACACATACAGAGAGAGATAAAGTAGTGCACCTAAAACGACACCGTTTTCCTCACTCCGGAAAGTTGTACAATATACACCGTGTAAACCCGGTTTCAACAAAAAAGCCGATAGGGCCGCTAACGTTTTTTAAACGAATTGGAAATAATGTTTTCAACTCACCAAAGCTCAGTGGCCGATATCTGCTGCTCGGCTGTCGCGTTCCGCACACGCTACACTTCTCGGGAGCGCACGAGAGAGGCACAGGGGAGGCGGGACTAATCCCTGTCACTCAAGCTCAGTATACCTATGGGTCGGTGGTTCGAAACACGTCCGAGCAGTGTGATCTGGCTGAGAGAAGTTAGACCAAAACTCTAACTTCTAACGTTCATGATGATAACTTATGGTATTTTAAATGTGTAACACCGTTGTTGTTTTTTACAATAGTAAATTGTATGCACAATGATCATACATTATGATCACGTGAGTTCCCAAAAATAAACATTTTTACAGAATGTAGGCTACTTTCTCCAAACTGTTTAAGTTTAAAAGATAATAAGAATAACAAGATAGGAAATAAGAAAAAAATACTTTATTAATCTTCAAAGGATTCAGGTGTTACTGCAGAAAATTTCACGAAAATAACAAAAGTTGATAAATCTTACTACAAATTGAAATACCCACAACACACCCCGACCTATACACAATGCAACATTTATTTGAGTATTTTATATCCTAAATACTTGACTCAGACCCCAACATTACATATCTTAAATGAAGGTGAATGTGTGAGTTGTGTGTGTCTCTGTGTAAGACTAATATACTGAGGCAAAGCAGGTCTTCTCTCTGACATCTCTCACCACAGTCACCTCTTCAGTTGAAACCAGACGTGATTCCACATGGTGAACATTTGTGAGATTTCTCAATACCAGATCCATAGCTGACATAAACCATATTAACTTCTTCATTCAAATCATTGATTCTGTTGTTAACTGCTAAACTTGTGTCTTGTAGTGTTTGTTGCACTTGTTAACCTTTGTGTCGTGTTTGTTTCTCCGCCCTTACTTTGGTGCTCCCGGTCAAATTTGACCGGCCTGTTTTAACTGCTCTTACATTAACACAATTTTATTAATAACTTTGCAGTTGGGATAGGGCTGGTTAACCCTAACTAATCTAACCCTAACTGACCCTAACATGGCCCTAAACTCATGTCTTGTAGTGTTTGTTGCACTTGTTAATAACTTTGCAGTTTGGGATAGGGCCAGTTAGGGTTAGGGTTAGGGTTATGCCTAACCCTAACCGGAGAATTCAGACATCTAAACTCTATTTAGGTGAATGTGTTCACAATTCATGTGTTCTAACAAATAATCTTTCCATCAAATTCGAGTGTTTTCAAAAGACCCTTTTTCTTCCCAAACTGCAAAAATTAAAAAAAAATTAAAAAGTTATTAACAAGTGCAACTAACCCCAACCCTAACCCTAACTGGATGCCTGACCTTCACCTGGCCATAACCACACAAAGATTCCAGATATCCTGTCTGCAATGTTTGTGGTGGATGTGGATGCGTTAATTGGTCTATATTAACATAAACATATAGCCAGTATAAATATGAATACAAATAAAAACAGCTGGAAATTAAGGTATAAAGAATATCCATGCGATGCAACACACTAAACACTGATGATGTATAACAGACTTTATTACTTTTAAGTCGTGTCGCTCTTTGACATTGACTGGTATTGATTCGAATAGGGTTCCACGGACCACATCGTGTCTGAACGCCCACAGACATCCAGATGCCAGGCCAAATTGCCTGGAAGAGCTGGCTGCTTGTTTCCAGATTACAGATGTTTAACATAGTTGCTCAGGGTCTAAACGAGCGGAACAACATCAAAGCGAGGCCAGATGATGCATTGGAGACCACTGGTGCCCGTAGCTCTGCTCGCTATCAAGTGTCAGATCCGAGAGGTTGACCTTTCATAATCCTGGCGGAATGCTGCGTGTTGAGGCACACACACAAAATGTCTTGAAAGGTTTTAATGTCAAACTATTTCTCGTGGCCTCGGGCGACGTAAAAAAAAAAAAAAAAAAAAAAACTTGACGCGGCGGTGAAAAAGTCAAGGTACCAAAGTATCCCTCCGCCTCCCCCCGTTCTCGCCTAACATCACGTTTTGCATAAAAAAGTGAATACAACCTCTAACGGGGGGGGGGGGGGGGGCGTGTAACTACGTGCAAATTTACTCGCATTCTTGTGCGATTTCGTCATTTTGAGGATTGTTTGGTCGCACATTTAGGTGCAGGATTTTTTTTATTTAACGCGCAGCTGCAGCAGCAGCAGCAGCAGCAAGTGGCGCTGCGGCGCGGGGGGGGGGGGGGGGGGGGGGGTAGAAAGTAGATCCGGTCCGCAGGTTCCGCCAGTCGAGTCGAGGAAAAGTTGAGACCGACGGCGGCAGACGAGAAGGCTGCAGGAGCCCCGCACCACTTGTTGCAGCCCGCCGAGAGAGAGCTACACTCCGGCGCCTTTTTATACACACACACACACACACACACACACATACACACACACACACACACGCAGACACACACACACACACACACCCACACACACACACACGCGCGCGGTGAAACCGTTTTTCCACCAACAGTGTGCGACGGCGTACCATGACTCCAGCTCTCCCCAGAGAGTAGGCTCGAGTTGAAGTTGAGAGTTGAAAGCCGGCGGACCCTTTTGAGTTCCTAGCTCCCCGAGATGAACAGTCCGCGGACTGTGCGCGTCCTCGCGGCGCTGTCGCTGCTCGTGCTGTGCGTCGCCGTGCGGGAAGCCCGCTCCGCGGTAAGTGCCCTTTACCTTTTATTATGTGCGATTTGTTAACTTACACATTTGTTATATGCACGACCACCTTAACGTCCCCCCCCCCACCGACGCACGCACTGAACCGAGCCGGGGCTCGCTCGCTCCCCTCGCCTCGTCCCCGGGTTTAGTTTGAGGGTAAAGTGTATTAATAGAAGACGTGCTTTAAAGCAAGTGCGCGTCTTTAGGATAATAGCAATACTCATCATAGTCGTGCGTTGTCACCGCAACAAGCTTTGATAGTAGCGCGGTTTGAGGCGCGCCGCATACGCGCACGTTTTACGCACGAATGTTTCGTTTTTATTCAACGTTACCGGGGCTCGGGAAGTCGGTCAGAGAGTCTCTGCTGTGCTGCACACACATACACACGCGCACGCGCGAACACACACACACACACACACACACACACACACACACACACACACACACACACACACACACACACACACACACACACACACACACACACACACACACACACACACCGGCCACCCCTCTCGTGCACAACGTGATGAGGGTATTTTTCGACTTTTTCAAGTCCACCGTGAAAATGTAACAATGTAGAATCAAGGGCGCCGACACAACACATCAATACTAATAACAATATAATAAGGGCTGAGAAAGAGACACCGGACGCCGTATGATCATACTCATATGACCATCCTTCTCCTGGAAAGTGTCTGTTTAAAATACATGAAACAAGTGCGCTGTCCCACCTTGGTCGTGCGTGTGTGTATTAAGGTGATATTGAATGACATCCTTTGCAGCAGGTGTGTGTGTGTCATCTTAGAGCTGGGGGACACACCTGAGGCCCGTGACATCACTGAGGGAGAACGCACGAGAGATTCAGAATCCCATAGCTGGATGTCTGTTGCATGTTATAACTCACAGTGAACAACCTTGGTCTTGCTCGCCTCATGCACACACACACACACGCGTGTGTTTACAATTGTGTGCTTGCTTGTCGTGACTCAGCATCGTTTGTTTAGGCTACAAATCAATTCAGCGAAGTGTCTTGCGCAGGTTCATGTGCAGAGTCTCACAAATCACCCCAGGAAAACCTCCTTGAATGTGTGTTTCAACGTTAAACGTTGCCGTTTGACTGTATGAATATTCACGAAGAGGAGGTAGCTACATACTTATTTATTCATGAGGAGAGGCGGGAGACCCCGCCCACTCTGAGCCCATCCGCCCTATCAGAATCCGCGATATGTCATCCACGAACTTAAAGTTAGTTTTACAAAGTATGTTGACTCTGTTAATTTACAAAGTTGAGTTATAACAATATAACAATCATAACAGGTTGATGTGTCCATGCTGAAACTGAATCTATCCACAACCTTGAAAAAAGTAATATACATTATAATAAAAAGATATATAAAAGAAGTAAACCCAAAATCATATGCAATTTGTAACATGGTGAGAATGGAAAATGTGAATGCAGTTACAGAATTCGATTTGCAAAAGCTGAGCGTATGAAAGTGATTATCATTTATGGATATGACCTGTCCAATCAGCAACAGAGAGAGGGGACATTTGTGAGGGTAATGACGGCTATCCCCCCCCAAAGCACACGAAAAAGACATATTCTGGTTTGTTTAGTACTACGATATCCACTTAACATCCAACCAATCACAATCGACTCTTTATCGACCAATAAGGAGGGAGGACTCATGGGTGGGGTTGAGGAGGTGTGTGTGTGTGTGGGTGAGTAGGGCGCTCACTATCCTGCTCCCGGGCTCGGGGAGGAATGTGTGAGGTGTCTGCACCGGCGTTGTTTTCTCGGGCGCTCTGAATGCAGACCGGCCAGCGAGAAAACACTGACTCTGGCCGGGCGCTCTGATTGGCCGCCGGGGGGATTCCACAATGTCCCCGTAAAATGCCTGTGTGTGTGTGTGTGTGTGTGTGTGTGTGTGTGTGTGTGTGTGTGTGTGTGTGTGTGTGTGTGTGTTTTCACTGTACAGTCAGAGAGAGAGAGAGACAGAGAGAGACAGACAGAGTGAGCGAGAGAGGATGATAATGGAGACAAAAGGAAGAGAGGAAGCGAGAGAAAGAAAGATAGTGAAGGAGAGAGAGAGAGGGAGACAGAGAGAGAGAGAGCGTGAGAGAGAGAGAGAGAGAGAGAGAAACAGAGAGAGACAGAGACAGACAGACAGAACCAGGCAGAGAGAGAGAGAGACAGAGACAGACAGAGATAGAGATGGAGACATGGGAGAGAGACAAAGACAGACAGAGGGCGAGAGAGAGAGAGAGAGAGAGAGAGAGAGAGAGAGAGAGAGGAATAAAGGATTATAAAACATTAGAAGGGAGTGAGGTGAAGAGAGCAGAGGAATGGTCAAAGGTATTAATAATGACAGACAGAATGCAGAGAAGGTGAATGAGTATTGAATGAAGTGAGGAAGATGGTAAAGATTGCAAGAACAAGATAGCATCCAACCGCAGGTTTTCTGCCTGTGTGTGTGGTTGTGTGCGTGCGTGTGTGTGTGTCAATGTGTCAATACATGTGAACTGCCAAGTGTACATGTAGTGCAAAAATGTCATATGGATTGTTATGTAGTTATGCCACTAACTCTAACTAACTCTAACTCTGAACTAAAAAGTTCAATGTATTTTCAATATTTTAATCTCTATCTCTTGCTTTCCATTCTTCATCTACGTGCAATATTACAACCTTCACACAAACTAGCTCATTCACACAGCTCATTTAAATAAAATCAAGCCAACTGAAACACGCAGTCACTCATTTTAGCCAAAAGTTAATCGGCGTTGTATTAATAATCCCTATCCCTGCATTACGATGTGTACAGCGTTATTCGTAGCGTTGACTCACTGGCGCCATCTGGTGGTCGTGGTGTGTGGTGACTAACAGCTCAGCACAGCTAACGGAATCTGCAATGGAATTTATAAACCTGCAAGATTAAGCGACGCCCCTTTCCGTGTAGACATCATACACATGCCCGGGCAGGCCAGGGCCATACACGTATAGACATGAACACACACACACACACACACACACACACACACACACACACACACACACACACACACACACACACACACACACACACACACACATGCCAACACACACACACACACACACACACACACACACATGCACACACGCACATTTGAGAATGTACCACTTGAGAATGTACCACCAAGTTAATGAACATAGAGAAACTCACATATTGGCAAATGTGAGTTCATTCCATTTATTCCAAGTTAATGATTGTATGACATCTATTATATTCCATTGTGTGTGTATGAAAGAGTTTTGGGTTTTCGTTGCACACACACACACACACACACACACACACACACACACACACACATTATGAACCTGTGTTTGTAAGTGCATGTCTGTCTTTCTGTCTGTTCAAGTCAATGTGTGTATGCGTGTGTGAGTTTGTGTGTGATAATCTATTGTTGGTTGAGAACATGCTGCATAGAAACAATGATGCAGACAGACAGACAGACACACACACACACACACACACCACCTACGTTTTCTTACAGAACCCAAATCAGGTGTGATTTAAAGTGAGGCTACTTTCTGCAGTGTGTGTGTATGTGTGTGTGTGTGTGTGTGTGTGTGTGTGTGTGTGTGTGTGTGTGTGTGTTTCTATGTGTGTTTAAACTTTCCTCTAGCCATAACATCCTATTTAATACAGATGTATCATGTTTCAGTAAAGTCTAGACGGACAGGCCAACAGATAGACTGACAGGTTCATTACACTAATGTAGTAGAGTGGTTTTCTAACGGGTTACTGGTTAATGCAGGGGGTTAAGGGCCGGGATAGATAGACACACACAAACACAGTCATACAATCACATGGCAACATTTCTTTTTCATTTCTCCTATTCTCTCTATTCTTCTGTTCCCCACCCATCTCTCTCTCTCTCTCTCTCTCTCTCTCTCTCTCTCTCTCTCTCTCTCTCTCTCTCTCTCTCTCTCTCTCTCTCTCTCTCTCTCTCTCTCTCTCTCTCTCTCTCTCTCTCTCTCTCTCTCTCTCTCTCTCTCCTGTTTGTAGGAGACTGCCTGAGAATTATTTCACCATCAGTAGTACACCGTTATTTCTTTCTGTGTGTATGTGTGCATGTGCATGTATATATATATATATATATATATATATATATATATATATATATAGACGCAGACACGTGTGCTTGTGTGTGTGTGTGTGTGTGTGTGTGTGTGTGTGTTTGTATGTATGTGTCCTTTCAGGATGTCCCACCGGTGTGTCACTGAGCTGAAGCTATTAGGACTAGCATGTGGACACAAACCAAGAAAAGCCAAACAGTCTCTGTTTAGAGAACTAATTATTTCCTCTATGTAAACTCTCTCTCTCTCTCTCTCGCTCCACATCTCTCTCTATGTATCACTCTCTTTCTATATATCTTTCGCTCCCTCTATTTCTCTCTCTCCCTCTTTATATATCCCTCTCTCTTTCTCTGACTCTATCCCTCTATCTTTCTGTCTCACTCTCTTTTTATCTATTCACATCCTATTGCTCTCTCTCTCTCTCTCTCTCTCTCTCTCTCTCTCTGTCTCTCTCTCTCACTCTCTCTCTCTCCCTCTCTCTCTTTCCCTCGTAAAAAGTAGCTAAAAGGCGCAGTAATTATCGTGTGTAGACTTATTTGGCAGAAGACCTCATTTATTTGTGGCTAGTGACATCAAAGCCTCTCACCTGCCATCCATCCATCAATCTGTTTAGTCACTACTACTCTATACTCCACTCAGTCTCACTAAACCCAGCTTGATAACCCCAGCTCCCCATAGGGTTCAGGGTCTTAGTAAACCGGGTTTGTTAGCCCCAGCTCCCCATAGGGTTCAGGGTCTTAGTAAACCCTCATGCTCTGAATTCTACAGACCCCCTAACCCCAGATCAACGAGTGACCTCTGATTTGAAGGGTTAAAGTTCAGTTGTCGGTAAAGCGTTTGAAGAGCTCCGCTCAACCTTTTGTTTCTGGATTAAAGACGGGCTGAGGTTCAAAATAAGGCTAGAAAGACTTAGAGCGATTTCCAAAGGTTTGAGGCCATGGTGTTTTCTCGGTACCTTATGCAACGCACACGGCCTTCTAACCCTCCAAACAGAGGGTTCACATGTTGCCTTCATTTTTTACCTTTTACCTAATTCCCCCCTTATGACCTTCAAACCTTTTGTTATTCAAACTGCCCCCAAGGACGATAAAAACTGAAGTGTTGTGTTATTAACTTCTCTTTGACCTCAGTTTTCCATATTAGCCCAACTATGAGAACTGTTGTAGTATAGTAAGAGAGGTAAACAAAATACTATATTGATCAATTCAGATTTAATTTCAACTAGCGTTTACGCTACACCATCAACTAATGTTTGAGTGAGCATTTGAGCTAGACTTCAGCTAGCATTGTGAACATGAACGTGTGAGCAGGCATCTTCCCTATTTTGATACGATAAGAGATAGCACTTGATGGCGAAAAGAGATAGGCCTTTCCCCTGGCGTTTCAGCACGCAAATCCCCATTGCGGTTCAGCTATTGCCCTTTCCCTTTCATCAAGAATGTCAGCTATAGGGGAAATGCTATTTGGCGTTGTGAGCATCCGTGCCAACCATATCTCCTCAGTACGTGAGATAGCTGCGTCTCGTGACGTGGGCAAGGGTCCCGTGTTGTGTCTACGACAAGCAAGTGTTTCCAAAGTGAAACGCAGACACATCCCCAGCCAGGGGATGGAGGGTGATGGGGTTTTGAACCGACAGACAAGAGAGAGATCTCCCCAAAGATTTCTTTCTCGCCAACGAATGGAGATGGAGGCGGTGCTTTCATGTCTCCAGACCTCCATCATCACTCCACCCTTCCCTGTTCCTTCTTTATCCTCTTCTTTCAGCTCTCCAAATCTTGTTCCATCTCTCCATCTCCCAC
Organism: Micromesistius poutassou; assembly: GCF_964030765.1. NCBI lineage: Eukaryota > Metazoa > Chordata > Actinopteri > Gadiformes > Gadidae > Micromesistius > Micromesistius poutassou. The sequence goes on along the minus strand of NW_028178395.1, from coordinate 1,744 downwards.
ACACACACACACATGTATACACACACTTACCGTCCATCCTTACACACACACACACCTACTCTCGTTATCTTTGCTCAGGGCACCCCGGTGGCTCACTGATAGAGTGCGTACCATAAAGGCTCAGACGTCATCGACCCGGGTTCGGTTCCAGTCTGCGGTCATTTGCTGCAGGACCCCCCCCCCCCCCCCTCTCTCTCCCCTACCTTCTTATCAAACTCTCGCTATATCTGTCAAAGAAAATGAATGATTGACGCCATAATCCACAGCATCCTTACTCACTTAACCCTTACTGCCAGTTATTCAAGTTCTTAAAGATGTAGGAAATGTGTGTAATGTGCTAATATGACGCGCTAGGAGAACGCGCTAGGAGAACATGCTAGGAGAACACGCTAGGAGAACGCGCTAGGAGAACATGCTAGGAGAACACGCTAGGAGAACATGCTTGCGGTGTGTTCTGACCGCCTGCGTGGTGAAACCAGACCAGGTCCACTCCGGACTTGACCTGAATTCACCGGGCTCGCTGACAAAACCCACCTACACACACGCAGTCACATGAGAAACACACACACACACACTCTCTCTACCTCTCTCTTTATCTCACTCGCACACCCTTTCTCTTCCCCTCTCTCTGTCTCCTTTTTTTTTGTTGCATAGGATTGCACTTTCGTCCCCCCTCTGAAAACATGCTTTCTTCTCATCTCCTTCCTTCTCCCTTTCGGTTGTACTTCTTACTCCCCCTCTCTCAGTCCCTCTGCCTCTATCTGCTGTTTAATAACTTACTGAAACGAAATAACACTATTCTGTTCCCTGGGAATCTCAACACCTGTGTGTGTGTGTGTGTGTGTGTGTGTGTGTGTGACCTTGATCTAGATGTCTTCCTCCCTCTTTTCTTCCGTTGCTCCGTCTCTCCTCCTGTTCTTTCATTCCCTCAGATAAGAACGGTCATTTCATTATACTTGCACAGCTATCACAATAGTCACATATTGTAAACAAAGACAAAGAGAGAGAGAGAGAGAGAGAGAGAGAGGGAGAGACACAGATAGAGATATTGAAAGGGAAATGCATGGGTTAAGGGCTGGGCTAAAGACATGTAGGAGTGATTAGACAAACATTCTCATGGCAACACAACATTTTTCATCCTATTCTCTCTATTCCCCTCTCTCTCTCTCTCTCTCTCTCTCTCTCTCTCTCTCTCTCTCCATCTGTTCTTTCAATCTCACATTGAGGTGGAAGTTTGGCTTTCCCGGGAATAAAGCTGTGTGTGTGTGTGTGTGTGTGTGTGTGTGTGTGTATGTGTGTGTGTGTGTGTGTGTGTGTGTGTGTGTGTGTTACCCCAAAACAACTCCTGCATGATTATGTTGACATGGTTCAGTCATTTTCTTTTTTAGCAATGTTGGCACTATGTCAGTGGTTAAAAGTGTGTGTGTGTGTGTGTGTGTGTGTGTGTGTGTGTGTGTGTGTGTGTGTGTGTATGTGTATGTGTGTGTGTGTGTGTGTGTGTGTGTGTGTGTGTGTTACCCCAAAACAACTCCTGCATGATTATGTTGACATGGTTCAGTCATTTTCTTTTTTAGCAATGTTGGCACTATGTCAGTGGTTAAAAGTGTGTGTGAGAGATGGCTGTGTGTGTGTGTGTGTGTGTGTGTGTGTGTGTGTGTGTGTGTGTGTATGTGTCACATTCTTTCTCATCTGTATAAAACAATGCGCCCCCTGGTGAGAGAGGCAGGAAGTCATAGCAGACATC
>NW_028178396.1:0-5000 GCF_964030765.1 Micromesistius poutassou | reverse complement strand
GGCTGTCAAGCAGACACAGGCCCTGACTCTGGGATGAGTTCGGTAACGGACGAGGTCTGACGACACACACAAAGGATTGGTTTAGTGCCTCCTGTGTTTTTTTCCCTAGTCTTTGTTCCCCACACGTGTTTTTAATGGGAGAAGGCATTCCCAGCCTCACCTCCTTTTGTAAACCTTTCACACAACCGCTCGGTGCCTTGAGGTTAGGCAGATAAATCTGTAGATCGGGGAAGAGTCCGGAATGTTCCGTGGGATTACCATTTATCAGGTAACGAAAGCTTTATGGTCCTGCACTCCCTGATAAACACAGACCCTACGCAGACCCAACGGGACCGGATTCTTCCTCTCCGTCATAGTTGCTAGTGTGTGTGTGTGGTTTACATTTGTATTGGAATCTGCTATTGCTGCTATTACTGCTGTTGGATATTGCAATGTCGTTACGGAAATTTGGGAAAAAGTAAACAATTTCCAAATATGTATTTCTCCAAGAGACTGAGATAAGATGCGCCAGGAAAAAGGCATTCTAGGTACCGGCAACACTATTACATATTTTCATTCATGGAGAAATTTGCGTTGCAACACTGAACGCCTGGTTGATTATTTGACTGGAGAATCTGTTGGAAAAAATGAGACACTTGTAAACGAATAAATAGCAAGAAGAAGAAGAAAACGAAGACGGACGCCTTTCGTGCTCGTGCACTCTCGTGCACCCTCGTGCACTCTTTGTGCACGCTCACGACCAGCTGGCACCGCCACGGTGCCTGAGCTGCATGTAGAAGAGGGGCCACGGTGTGACATGAGCCCAGGAGGACAGAGAGAGAGACCGGGGGGATGCTGCCAGGGCCTGGCGAGTGGCGGGGGGGGGGGGGAAGGGGGACAGCCCGTCAAAACGAGGGGAAAACATAACAAACTACCAACTGCAGATGAACAAGATGACCTTTTAAAAGGATGGGAGAGCGGGGACGAGCAACAAGCGGCTCTCACGCTACGGATGACCCAGGGTGAGGCTCTCCGACGCACACAGACCTGCGTGGTTCACCGGCCTGTGTACACGTGTACACACACACACACGGTGTAGCATGTGGTGTAGAGGAAGTACTGACTGATGGATCCAGTTGGGGAGTCTTAGTATTATTCCCTGCCTGGCGCTGGGCACCTGAAGTGGCCGTGGCTCTGAGCTCGTCCACATCAGACCACTCTGGTGAGTCCCCCTGCTCACTCACTGCAGCGGTGTGAGACGGCTAGCCGATCCCTGACCTCCCGTTCTTATCAACACTTGATACAGAGAATTAAAACTGAACCTCGATGTTTTTTGGGCAGAATTCTGCATCCGTTAATTATTTGTTATTTTATTCTGATATATTTTGCAACCGTATTCCTGCTGTCTTGTGTTGCGCCATGGAGAAGCGTTGGTGAATATATCGGGGATAGGGTTTGAGTCTTTGGCCGTGTGTTTCGAGGCGTGTGCGTACGATGAGGGTGTGTTAATATGCAATACAGTCTGGTTGTGGGGTTTGTTTGTTTGTCTGTTTCTTTACAGCGGGCCCAGCTCGAGTCTCTTCAGAGAAAGCGAGAGAGTGCATAACGGATCAAGGAAGCCATGAAAATGTGTTGTGTGCGCACGCGCCCCCCCCCCCTTCATACCCTCAGGCTGCCCCGGGAACCAGAACCAGGAGAAGGCTGTATGTTTCATCAGCGCTGCGTGAGTCACCGGGTCTCGGCCACACGGCTGCAGACATGTGCTTCAGAACAGACGGGCTCGGTTCAGAGCACTAGGAGAGGTCTAGGAACGAACCCATCTACTCCTTAGAATGATGATAATGACGTGGATCATTATAATAACAATAATGATAAGAGTATTATCATTGTTATTATTAATACAATTATTATTATTATTATATTATTAATAATAATAATACACAATTATGACAATTATACTTGTAATAAAATAATAATAATAATATTACTTGTAATAATAATAATAATAATATTAGTAATAAAACACAACAACAATAATTATAATAATATTACTATTACTAATAATAATAATACTATTATTAATAATAATAACAACAATACAATAATGAATCAATTAGAAGCGACATCTGTTGCCTCACTCTAACTCATGTTGTGAATTAGTTTGGCAGCAAAACAATGAATTAAGACAAGCCGGACTGTGAGAAGCAGCTCCAGCTGACCAACAGCTCTTGGCCGTGCCTGAGCGCTGGATTCCCGAGCCTAAAATAGGAGAAGCTGGACGGGTTGGGAGGAACAACAGCCTATGACATAACAGCAGCTGCTCCGGTCCACTCTGATTGGTTGTGACACTGATGGGGTAGCAGACGTTTTCACTGCACCGCTTCCACAACCACACGACCACAGCGGTTTGCTGTGGCAATATGCAATTGACCCCTGCACACATACACACACACATGCGGACATGCGCGCACACACTTGCACTTACGCACACGCAGACTTGCTGGTGCACACTGTGGCCCGCTGGCATGCACCAATACCCACATTAACACAAACAGACATGGAAATACACACACATGCGCGCATATACACGCACATACGCGCACACACACACAGGCATGCTCTCTCGCTCTCTCTCACTCACGCATACACACACAAACACACACACACACACACGCTTTTAAAGTAGGAAAACAATATCACCCCCCAAATGCATATGGGTAAAACTGTCGCTCTCTCGTGCTCTCTCCCTCTCTCTCCCTCCCTCTCTCTCTCTCTCTCTGTCTCTCTCTCTCTCTGACTCTCGCTGACTCTCTTTCTATCTCTCTCTCTCTCTCTCGCTGACTCTCTCTCTCTCTCTCTCTCTCTCTCTCTCTCTCTCAGATTGCAACATCAGCAGCCGTCTTTACCAAGGGCATTTTCCTTAGTCCTTACGTCTTTATGGACTCAACTGTTTTCTAGCAAAAACTCAGCACTTTGTCTAACCGACTCTGACGCTTCTGACTGTGGCAGGAAGGATACTGTCAGGGGACAGGGAGACGGAGAGAACCAGAAACCCTAGACCTCAATGTAATTAAATCATCAGGTGAAGGCAATTAGCCACGGGGAGGGCTAACCTCTGCCAAGGAAAGTAAGCACAGAAAGCCACTATAAGAGAGCTCCAATGGCAAGCTGTTCTCAGCACATAATGTGAGGGAGAGATAGAGGGGGGAGAGAGAGTGAGTGAGAGACAGACAGAGAGACAGACAGAGGGAGAGAAGAGAGGGGGAGGGAGAGGGGGAGAGAGAGTGAGATACAGACAGACAGAGGGATAGGGAAGAGAGGGGGAGGGATAGGGGGAGAGAGAGTGAGAGAGGGGGGGGGAGACAGAGAGCGGGAGAGAATGAATAGGGAGAGAGAGGGGGAGGGAGAGACAGACAGAGGGAGAGAAGGGAGAGGGAGAGAGAGTGAGAGACAGAGGGAGAGAAAAGAGAGGGAGAGAGAGGGGACAAGAGAGAGACAGACACAGAGAGAGGAGAAAGACGGAGAGAGAGAGGGGGAGGGAGAGAGAGGTGATACAGAAGAAGCGGGTTGTAGGAGTTACATCTACATGTGCTGGCCCTTACCCCTGGCCCCTATCAGTTTCATTTGTTTTGTCTCATTTCCTGAAGCCTACTATGTAGGTACTCTTAATATGACTAGGTGGTGTGCTGTGCATTCAGTGTAGCTGTTCACATTGAGTTGCCTTGTATACATGTCGATTTCCCAATGACACAAACATTTAGTAAACTGGGCTCTGGTCAAGGTGGTGAATTGAAACATTTTATGGTTCCAAATTTACGACAACTCAATTGTTAAACACACAGACTACACTTCTTGAACCACTGCCGTCTGTCAATATGTTGACCAGCTGTTGCTGCATGTTCAACATTGCAGCAACAGCTAGGTTGTCTAAACTATAAAAAAAACAGCAAGTCAAGATATATATAATTCAAGACGCCAAAGTTAGCGTTCACTTTATTTCAGCGATATTGCTCAAGCACTCCTCTACACTTATGAGGAGCCAAGGCTCAAACTTGCAACCCTCCGGTCGTGATGCAACCAAAAGTTTGATTTATTTTCAGCTTCAATCCCTCCCTAGAGACACAGGACAGCCGTGTCTTATTCGCCCACCTACGGACTTCATCCTCAGCCAATGGGGGTCTCTCGGCAACAGGCGGAACAAACACACAGCAACGTTTGTTAAAGTGAAAAGAAATGAACATGAGAGAAAATCTGAAGAAGGTAGAATTCTCCAATTGTCTATCGAGTACACATCTGGATGGTCAACAGTCTCATACATCAGTATCTTATCCAACATTTAGGCTTGTCCAGTAGGACGACACAGACAGCTCTGACCAGTGGAGACCGCAACCAGAGCCAGCTATCGGCCGTACGTGACTACGGGAATGGGACGCTTGGAGAGAAAACAAAAGTGTCACAGAGGAATACAGAAGGGGGCTGTCTGTCACAGGGACTTTTAGGAAATTAATTCCCAGAATGAGGCCCAGCTCTGGGCTGACCTGACACTCATAACCCTGAATATTAGCAGTAATGACTCCACTTCCTCGCCGAGTCCACTCTTAATTAGGCCTGAACTGTCCCACAGTGATACGGCCCTCTTGTTATGAGAAGCACCGAGTCTGATGACCTATTCGGACACGTGGGGTGAGGGAGAGACGCAGGGGGGCAACATCTGCCATACCACACACACACACACACACACACACACACACACACACACACACACGACACACACACACACACACACATACGCACAAACACATTCACAAACACAGCAGTAGTCCGGTGGATCTGATGCTGCTGTTTAAATTGCACTCACTCAAAGCACCCCCCCTCTCTCTCTCTCCCTCTCTCTTTCTCTCCCTCTCTTTCCCTCCTTTTCTCTCTCTCTCTCTCGCTCTATAATGGAGCTTCTTCACAGGGGCTAAATAAGCTGAGGCAAGGCTTTTATCTGAACCCAGTTGGACACCAAGTCTTATTAA
>NW_028178397.1:0-12877 GCF_964030765.1 Micromesistius poutassou | reverse complement strand
CACACACACACACACACACACACACACACACCACACACTCTGTCCCTTGGTCCCTTTCCCCATCTCCTTTATTGCATCTCCTTTATTTCACACATTACAGTAGAGCCATATAGTGTCAAAAGGGTCCATGTTCTGACCTCTTCACTTGAACCCAAGCTCTCACGATGAACACCCTGTGGTGACGCCCGTCCTGCTTTCCGCAGGTTCATGACGGACGCCGCGCGGCGGGAGCAGGAGACCATGAAGAAGAAGGCCACGCCCAAGCTCTCCCTGTCCATCGCCGGGGGAGGCGTGTCCAGGAACAGCACGGCCACGCCCCCGCGCCACACCAGCGGCAACCTCACGCCGCCCGTCACCCCGCCCATCACGCCCTCCTCCTCCTTCCGCAGCAGCACGCCCACAGGTAAGACAGGTGTGTGTGTGCTCTTGCATCTGTTTTTTTTTTGTTTTTTTTGGATCCGTGCATGTTTATTTCAATGTCCTCATATGATGTGTGTGTGTGTGTGTGTCGCCGGCTTGTGAGTTTCTGTTCCTAGGGAGCGTCGCGACTCGCACAAACGCACAGCCGAGCGCAACGTGTTCGCACAGTGCGCGCGTGTGTGTGTGTGATGTTTAAACACACCACGGATCATGGAGAGGTGTTCCTTCTGTGCGATTCAAATGTTTTCCCGTTGAGCAAACGAAGATGCATGCAAAGGAATGTCTGCAATCTCACACCTAGTGATTTCTGCACGTTGGATTACAAAGCAGCTCGCGCTCAAAGTGTTTCGACTAGGTCGTTAAACTTCAAAGTGGGAACTGCCAAATTATGTTTGCCAGGTAAGACTTTTTTTTTTTCTTCTTCTGATGAACACGCGAGCAACTATTCTTTCCCCAGATGGAAAGTCTGTCTGTGTGTGCGTCTCTCTGTCTGCCTGTCCTACCTGAGTGGGTGGGTGTGTGTATGTCATCCCATTTCTGTCTGTGTATCTTTCTCTTTCTATCGCTCTGTGTTTCTGTCTGTCTCCCTCTTGCTCTAGCTCTCTGTGAGCCACTCTCTCTGTCTCTGAGTGTGTCTGTCTGTCTGTCTGTCCGTATCTCTTTCTCTGTTTCCTCTCTCCGTCTCGCTCTCTGTCTGTCTATCTGTCTGTCTGTCTGTCTCTGTCTGTGTGTGTGTGTGTGTCTCTCTCTGCCGTACACTGAGCGGGGGGGCCCCTGCAGCAAGTGAGGGCCTCTCAACACTCCGCTAATTACACAGCAGCTGTCATGCTGTGTGCTACCATGGGGCCGTGCGCGCCACAGCCTGAAAGCAGATGTCCAATTCTAGCCCCAAATGGTTCCAAGCATGGTGTTAGGTCTGGGGGGAAAATACAGGCCACGCACACACACACACACACACACACACACACACACACACACACACACACACACACACACACACACACACACACACACACACACACACACACACACACACACAAAGCTCTTTCAACATGTGCCAGGGTGCCATCTATTTCCTCATGCTGAGCTGCAGCATTTCCTGTGAGAGGGTGTGTGTGTGTGCGTGCGTGCGTGCGTGCGTACCCACACATGTGCGGCCCTACCACCCTGTGTGTGCCTTTTTTTTTTACGTCTTGTGCAAAGTGTGTGTAAATGGAAAACCCTTTTTTCTTCATCTTTTTTTTTTTTTGTTGCATTTCAAAGCACAATTTCCAGGCTGAGCAGTGAGCGAGGATCACTCCCATTTAATGATCTCCTTCTAAGCGCCAACTCCTGCCATTCCACACACGCACGCATGCACACACACACACACACACACACACACACACACCACAACACACACACACACGTTCACCCCAAACGCTCACCCACACGCACACATACAAACGCACACACTCACAAATACACACACACACAGACACATTCTCTCACACACACACACACACACATACACACACACACACACACTTACACACTTGTTGGCTCTCCGATCCTATCCGATTTCAAAGTCTCACTGCTAAAACTCCCATTTGCCTCCGCTTTCCTCCCCCCTTTCCTCACCCCCACCCCCTACCCCGCCCCGCCCTCCCCCCCTCCCCCCCTCCCCCCCCTCCCCCTCCCCCGTGACAGGCAGCGAGTACGACGAGGAGGAGGTGGACTACGAGGAGTCGGACAGCGACGAGTCGTGGACCACGGAGAGTGCCATCAGCTCCGAGTCCATCCTCAGCTCCATGTGCATGAACGGCGGCGAGGAGAAGCCCTTCGCCTGCCCAGTGCCCGGCTGCAAGAAGAGATACAAGGTACGCCTCCGCCTGGGTGGCGGTGTGTGTGTGTGTGTGTGTGTGTGTGTGTGTGTGTGTGTGTGTGTGTGTGTGTGTGTGTGTGTGTGTGTGTGTGTGTGTGTGTATAGAGGGAAGGGGGGTGGGGGGGGGCTAGAAGGATGTGTGTGTGTGAGGTGTGCGTAGGGTTGGGGGCAGTGTGTGTATGTGTGGGGTGTATAGGGTGGGCGTGTGTGTTGGGGGAAATGGTTGTGTGTGGTGGATGTGTGTGTGTGTGTGTGTGTGTGTGTGTTGACAGGGGGTGTAAGTGTGTGTGATGTATGTGCACATATGCTTGGTGGGGGTGTGTGTGTTTGGTTCTTTATTCCCATGTTGTGCTCTCTGTGTCTAGTTTGTTCAGTATCTGAAGTGGGCGTCAGCTCACTTTCATTTAGCAATTTCCTCTTCATCTGAAAAAATGCAAAAAAAAAACATTCTTTGGTGATTGTTTGTTACTAAACCATCCCTACGCCCTACACACACACACACACACACAGAATGTGAACGGTATCAAGTACCACGCCAAGAACGGCCACCGGACGCAGATCCGCGTGCGCAAGCCCTTCAAGTGCCGCTGCGGCAAGAGCTACAAGACGTCCCAGGGCCTGAGGCACCACACCATCAACTTCCACCCGCCCGTCTCCACCGAGATCCTGCGCAAGATCCAGGGCTAAGGCAACCCCCCCATCCCCCACACCCCCCTCCAACCTACCCATCCCCAACCCTTCCAACCCCCTCTCCCCCCCCCCCCTCACCCCGCCGAGATCGGAGCACTTGTGCCAATCCTTCCCCACCGACCAACCTGCTCAATGTAGCCCCCCCCCCCCCCCTCTCCCCTCTCCACCCTCCCGAAACAATAGACTTAAGGACCGTGCTTCAGTGTGTTGTTCTAAGTGCATGCTTTAAGTTTTTCTTGGGTCGTAGAGGGAACAGAGGGCGTCCCGATATGTTCTTATTATTTTTCTGTCCGTCGAGTGGTATAACGTCTCAAAATAATGTTTTGTATCTTATCCATGGTATATTGTATTTTTGACAAATTATCTTTATCTTTGTAGTTCAGTATTGTACATTTGCACATTCATATATGCTGTTGCATTGTTTTGTTACGTGTTGTTTTTACTTACATACGGTGCTATCTGTAAAAAAAACAAAAAAAACAAGAGAAAGTAAAGACAAAAAACAAATGGAGTGAAAGAGATTCATGGAAAAAAAAGTTTGCTAAGAAGTCATGGAAACAGGAAGTGCAACAAAGCCCCGCCCCCTTCGTCCCTGCTCGTCTTCTGCCATGTTCGAGTTGGCTCACTCGGGCCCTAGAACGCGCACTATTTCGAGCGTCACCATTTTGCTGTACACAACTCGAGTGTAACAAATCCGGTTCCCTAATATGGTGCACCTAATACCCACAATGCACCATCAAAGAAACAGATTCTTCACGGTTCTCCTACTAGGGTACTATATAGTGTCGACTATATAGTATCACACTAAGGGAACAGCGTGGCACACAGAGTAACACACTAAGGGCACAAGGTGAGCCGATCCGAACACAGACCACTGTGGCGATGTCATAGTGTCTGTGACGTAGCCACGTCGAGTCCATCCTCAGAACGTGCCCCCCCCCCCCCCCCCCTCGCTATGCCTGGGCAGCGGTGTCTTGGACGGGAAAGGGAGGGGGGGGGGGCGGAGTTCAAAAGTGGGTGGAGCCCACCAGAATTCCGATAGTTTACCTAATAGATATATCGATATAAACGACAAATATGTATGTGTATATATATATAAAAACAAAAAAGATATATGTATCCATGAACATATGCAACAAATAGTTAACTTTATTTTCAAGCTTTATTTTATATATATTTTCCAACGCGTTTTAGGATTGTTTCTTTTTTTTTTGTTGTTTTCTTCTGTTTTCTGTCGTCATTGTGCGTTATCAAACTAAGTGTTCTTTTCATTCCTTGGTTCGCAGAGACGCTCCGGGCCCCGTTGTCGTCCGTGTTGCCGGGGGCGTCTCTGGGTCAGAAGACCAAAAGTGTCACAAACTGTGTGTAGCCTGTTCGCTAGCCTCTAGAAGCTAGCCACTAGATTCTAGAGGCCCGTGGTTCCCAACCTCTTTTGGCCCGTGATTCCCAATTCCTGGCGCTCGGAAACATCTGCCGCTAATATTGATGTCCCGGTGGACTCACAGCCACAAGTGGCTATGAATCATTAGGCTGTCAGTTTGTATATATACAGGACCCGTCTATGGGACCTTTTGGGAGAGAAAAAAAAAACGCTGATTTGTTTGCTAAAATGGATCATCAATAGCTGTATCTCCAGCTTGTGCCAGCGATCCCATTCGACCGCCATATGCCTATCCCGGGGAGCCCAGGGTTGGGAACCACTGCTCTAGCAGCTGAAGTCAGTAAAAGCTTGTCTAGTGAAGTGTTGTCAGCCACACTCAATCATAACTTTGGTGTATTGACGGCCAGAATAGGTCCAAACACATTTCCTTCCCCAACTCCTCCCACCACCACTGTCACCATCACCTTCACCACCTTCCCACTCCATTCCACATCCAGCCCATTTCGTTGTTTTCGCTCTGGCTTCTTTTTTTTTCCTTTTTCTTTTTTTTTTACTTTCAAACCTTTTGAGCGTTGCCTGACAAAAATTCCTGACAGCCGAGAGGCAGGAGATACCCAGGTAAACGCTGTACACAATCCCTGTTGCCAAGAGCGTTTTGATTTGTTGGTTTTTTCCCATGGTCCATTGCCAACAGCTCTCGACTGCCAAACTCTCAACACAACCATGTGCCTAAGGGGTTGTGGGAAGGGAAGGGAGGGGGGTGGGTAGGGAGGCATGATGGGGTAGGGGGGGGGGGGGGTAGGGGGAGGGCTCCGACTGGAGATCAGAAAAAAAAAAGTGTTTTTTTTCTCGTGCAAGTCATGGCACCTAACCCAAATGTACAGATGTATGGGTGTACATTGATGGAATGTTTTCATGCATGTTTTTTCTATGTTCTGGGTATAGGCAGGGCGGGGTTCCAAGGGCAGATTTTGTCTTTTTCAAGAGATTACCAGCTACATCAGCAGCGACAACTTTCTGAGTGTATTGTAGATCATGCCTTTCTAATACAGTCGTGGATGTGTGTGGTGTGTGTGTGTGTGTGTGTGTGTGCGTGCGTGTGCGTGTGCATGCGTGAGCGTGTCACTTTGTAGCCAAGTGTTACCTGCAGTATCCAGTGTCAAGGCCTATAGTGTTATTCCTCTGTTGTGTTTTCAGTGCTGTTCAATAGTCTGATGTGCCCCCCTCCCCCCCCCCACCACCACCCTTTTGTTGGCGTGTCTGGCTGTCAATTATATGAAGCATGAGACCCCCCCCCACCACCACCACCCCACCACCGCTCACTCATGATGTCATCTGCCCCCCACCTCCCCGACTCCCAGGAGAGGAGGTGGTGTACCCTCAGCAGGTGTTACAGTGGCGGGCTTCACCCCCCTCCTCCCTCCCCCCCTCCCCTCTGTTTTTCACTCCTCCTCCACTGCTTTGTTTCCATGGCGATGCGAGTGAGGGGGGGGAATGAAATAGTGCCACTTGGCTTCGTACGTATTACGAAGAATTTACAAGCACAACGATGAAGACGAACTATCGGTTTGTTTTAAAGGGAGTCTTTTTTTTTTTTTTAAAGGGGTGTTGGGAGGCTTTGGCACCAGCAGGCGAGATGGAGAGCTGCAGAGTCACGGCATCGCATGCACAGGGATGGCCTTTCTGCCTCCCCTACACAAACACTCTCTCCCTCTGTCCCAATCTCTCTCTCTCCCACTCTCTCTCTCGGCATTCCTGCCTTTTTAAATAGTCGTTTTTTTTTTTTTCTTCTTCTCTTCTCCCTCCTTTTTGCGTGACTTTGGGAGGCAGCCGCCCGCTCTGCGTGCCTGGCCCGGGATCAGAGGCCAGGCCGGCCGAGAGGGCCGCTCTCCCGAGCCTCGGTCTGTCAAACACTCGTAAAGGAAAAAAGTACTTTGCAGCGAGACCACCGTTGCCATGGGACCCATTCAGTGGCAGCCCCTTTTAAAACGGGGGGCCACTCACTGGCCCGTATTAACGCGGACTGGAGGAGGAGGAGCGGAGGATGTGTGTGTGTGTGTGTATGGTTGTGTGTGTGTGTGTGTGTGCGTGGGGAGGGGAGGGGGTGTAGGAGTGCAAAGGAGGGTACTTCAGTATACTTTGTACAGTGAATGTATTGTGTATCGTCGTGTGTCCGTTGTCAAGTGCTTTTAAATTATATTTTCGTACGTAAACGTGGGGACCGACGGTTCCCTTTTTTTTGTATGAGGGGGACAGCAGGTTCTGTGGAGAGTGACGCTGTCACACTGTCTTTCTATATGGAAAAAGCTGCTTCTTACATGTAAACGGGAAACCTTGAACGAAAAAAAAAACTGTAAAAAATAAAAGAGAAATGCAGTGTACGTCTCGACTTTGTCGCGTGCTTTCTTCAGGTCCGTCACACTCGACTGAGCCAGCTGAAGGACGACACGTGGCGGAGAATGCATTTAAATAAGCGGGTTTTTATTCGTAAAGAACTCAGCGATGCACATTTAAAATGACAGCCAGACTTTCACACGGGGGGAAAGGGCTGTACCGGAGACGTACATTTTAGTTCTGATCACGCAGCATGTGCAAATGTTTAAAATGTTTTCCTTTTTTTTTTAAGTCTGAATACAACAATGTTGGGAGGTTTACTTTCAAATTGGACAGGAAATACTAGACAAGCAATTGGACAAGGAAATACCCTTGAGCAGGGGGAACCAAAACCATACATACTCGTACATAAGCTCATGAACCTGCACACAAAATATAAGAAATGCATCTTTTTTTTTTTTGTATTCTTATTCTTTTCCATCAGTTCTTCATTAAAAAAACAAACAAAGTATCTTAAAATGCTTTCTGTCATTATTAAATAAAACACATCGAGATTAGGTCACGACAGCAGCTTGGATGAAACTCCCCATCAACTATATCTTTAGTATGTATGTATGTATATATATATATATATATATATATACACACAATCACACAATACATTCAGAATAAAGCCGTTTCTTAGTGCAGATAAATGTAGTGCTGTTCCCACCTTTCTCAAGGGACACAGACTTCCACAGTGGCCGGGAATACATCACTTCCTTTCAATAGTCAATAATATCCAACGGTCATCACTCCCGGCCAAACTGTCCCATTCTTGAAATTGATTGTGCATACATTGAAAATGAGTGATGTGTTCCCCCACCCCCCCCCCATCACGTGTTTACTGGGCATACGGATCACAAATCCCCCAAAACGTTGAGGATTGGCTTTTACCGACATACCGATCTATTTCTTATACCCTACTGTGTATCTGTATCAAAAGTTAGATTAGGGTCATTTTTGATTGGATCACAACTTCAACTGGTATTTGATTCGTGTTTACGGTCGATTCATATGGAATATCCGATGATGGAATAACGATGGATTTATCTGGTATGGGTGATCGGCGTTTCTTTTGAAGTTGGGATTTGTTTATTTATTCCAATCGTGTTGAAATGCTTTGAGGCCCTGCCTCGTTCCGTTATGATACGACCCGTTGCCCCCCCCCGGCTCCTCCATGTCCCCTGCTATACTGCAGCCCCTGTACGCATCACACAAGACACTGGTGTGCAGCCTACCAGAAGACCTCCATCAATACCACTACTGTTTTCGACGCCTCCAGGCTCATCGCAACAGGAGTTGCCGACCTCAAAAGAAATCGCGAGGTCCTGGAAATAAATAACAAGTATGAATAACAAAGAAATAATTTACAGTGCATATTTTTTTAAGAGCTCAGATGCTCAAGCTCTCGTGTCGTCGTTCTTCTTCTTCTTCTTCCTCTCCCTCTTTTCAGAATAAAAGTTTGGATGTGTTGCCGTTATAGGGCATTTATAGAGTACATATATATATATTACAGAATACGTTAATGCCATAATCTCTTAAAGTAGGGGAATGATTGTCAAGGTGAGACTGAAGCCAAATGAGCACTAATAGAAATCCCTTTAAACCAAATACTTCCTCTATCCCTTATGGGTTCTACTCAAAGCTAACCTAAGATGGATGAGAAAAGCCGTTTGCGAGGAAAGGGACAAAACACCCTCTTATTTTTTTTCCATTTCTAAAGAGGAGTCGACACTAGTTCAGATCGCCACGCGAGCCATTAAAACCTGTCTCCATGGACACCAGATCCAATGCACCCAACGCAATCTTGGCTTCCGGAATTCGCCGCCGCCTGGCTCAACATTCAACCAACTCTTTTCAAGCCCAAGAAAGACCGTTCCCACACACACGCGGACACACACACACACACACACACACACCTTGACCCCCCCCCCCTCCCGCCCACCCTGCCCCGCCCCCGTATTCAGTCGATCTGGTCAAAGTTGAGCACGTGGCCGTCAAAGTGCGTGAGGACGTGCCTCTCGAAGAGCTGCTGCTGGCAGTTGAGCGGGAACTGCTCCGAGCAGACGGGGCACACCTTCCAGTGGCTCTCCACGTGCTGCTCGAAGGTGCGCTGCTCAAAGTGCGGCGGGAAGATGACCTCGCACAGCGGGCACCGCTTGTGCACCTCGCTGCTGTGGGGGGGGGGAGCGAGGCAGGGAGAGAGAGAGAGAGGGAGAGGGAGAGAGAGAGAGAGAGAAGATTGAGTTGGGGCAAAAAGGGGTATGGTTGGATGTGTGTTTGTGTTTTTTTTTGTATCGTATGGGTGTATCAATTTGTATGAGTATGTGTATGTGTGTGTGTATCAGTGAGTGACTGTGTGTGTGTGTTTATCAGTGAGTGACTGTGTGTGTGTTTATCAGTGAGTGACTGTGTGTGTGTTTATCAGTGAGTGACTGTGTGTGTGTTTATCAGTGATTTTGTGTGC
Source organism: Micromesistius poutassou (assembly GCF_964030765.1). NCBI lineage: Eukaryota > Metazoa > Chordata > Actinopteri > Gadiformes > Gadidae > Micromesistius > Micromesistius poutassou. The sequence goes on along the minus strand of NW_028178397.1, from coordinate 3,679 downwards.
GTGTGTGTGTACCAGTGATTGTGTGTGTGTGTGTCAGTGAGTGTGTGTGTGTGTGTATCAGTGAGTGTGTGTGTGTGTGTGTTACCTTGAGTCAAAACAGAAGCTGCCCCTGGCCTCATTGCGTCTGCTAGACTGATGATCACAGGCCGGCAGAGGCGCATCAGCCACCTGCAACACACACACACACACACACACACACACACACACACACACACACACACACACACACACACACACACACACACACACACACACACACACACACACACACACACACACACACACACACACACTTAAATAAACATCCATGAGTCATGGCTCACGCACACCTGACTGCACACAGATCTGAATCACAGATCCTTCATGTAAAACAGAAGAGGCCTTGTCTGGAGACCCAGATAGTATCGCCAGTGCAAAGCACTCTGGTAGGGCTCTCCGGCAGGATGCGTGGATGACTCAAGTCCCCGTCTGGCCTTTGATTCTCGGGGGCGTTCTGCTCGTTCGTCCGGGGGGCCTTCTTCTTCGCCCTTGAGCCTTAAGTGTGTTTGGTGATGGCGTCCCGGATGCGGCCCCTGTGCCTGACGTCTCTATCCCTCCGGCCCCAGGCGGTTCTGGAGCACCGGCAGAGTGGCGCTAATTACCAGTGTATGTAAATGAGCTGGGCTACGCTGCTGGTGCTGCTGCTGGTGCTGCTGGTGCTGCTGTGTGACGAGGCCTTCGCTGGTCCACATCCCTCCAGCAGGCTGCCAGGGACACGGAGGTCCGGGGGGGGGGGGGGGGGTGGGGGGGGTGCACACCTGGGAGGGGGGGTGTCTGGCTGGGGTTCTGTCTGCGTGTGGGACTTTGTGTAGCAGTGTAAATGTCACCGTGTAGGTGCGTGTGTGTGTTAGTGATGGGTTGTGGCAGTGTGTGTGTGTGTGTGTGTGTGTGTGTGTGTGTGTGTGTGTGTGTGTGTGTGCAAGGTGGCCGTAATGGAGTGAACATCTCACACCAGCACCCGTTGGAACTGCCAGCGTTAATGCAGGGGAAGTACATACTGACATGGCTGTCTGTGAATGCGTATGTGTGTGTGTGTGACAGCGTTCGACAGTGTGTGTGTGTGTGTGTCACTCACACTGCGGGGCTCCTCGGTGGGGGGCTCCAGGCCGTCGGGGGGGCTCACACTGCGGGAGGGCTGGATGCAGACCACCTCCGCCTCCCAGCCGGCGCCGGCCTCCGTCGCCCCCCTCCCCCCCGTCCCGCCCTCCCCCTCCCCCTCCTCGGTTTTAGCGGGGGTCTCGGGAGCGCTGGCGAGGGCCGGGGGTCCGGCGCAGAGCGGCGCTTCAGGGGGCGGGCGGGACGTCTGCTCGGGGGACGCCGCTCCGTCCGCCCTGTCTGGTGGTCAGGGAAACGACAACGACGGGGTTACCGTGGAGACGGGCTTCTGGTCGACTCCCTCCATCTCTGTCTCTCCCTCGCTCACAAAAAACAACAACCAGCACAGGGCCCCTCTTGACTTGATTAAGGACTAAACCCCACACCTCAGGACTGATTGTTGTTTAAATCTTGTTATTTATTTCATTTTCATTACCTCAGGAACCCTGCACATTGGCACATTTATACTTATAGTCATATTCAGTCATATTTTTGTTTTTAATGCACAAGTCACCTACAAACGGACAGTTACATGTATATAGTATGTTTATCTTATTTGAATAGTTTTTTATTATATCTTATTTCAAATTGGTAAATTTATTTGTATATATACTCTTGTTTCGCACTCTCTTTTCCCACTGTACTGCTGGTCACTTGTGAATTTCTCCTAAGGGGGATTAATAAAGGACTATCTATCTATCTATCTATCTATCTTGCATTGTGCCCCGGAGCAAAACATTAGCAGAGAGACAGAGAGAGAGAGAGAGAGAGAGAGAGAGAGAGAACATGAGAATGTCGTGAGAGACATAAATCAGCCCGCTAGACACAGTGAGACATGTGAAGTGACAAGAGAGTACAAACTGCCAAACAGCCCGCACTAAAACACAACAGCGCCCCCCCCCCCCCCCCCGAGAGAGAGAGCATCCATGCACGTGTGGACCACACCCACCTCGCGTGTTGGTGCCAGTGGAGTAGGGGTTACCGAACTGCAGCTCGGCGGGCCTGTGTGGCACCAGGGGGGGCGGGGAGGGGTCCTGTGGGTAGGGCATTGGGTAGCGGAGAACCACGGGCTGCCTGACCTCGGAGACCTGTTCCCCAGTCACCTGCTCCCTCTGCCTGGACACGCAGCGCTGCAGCTCCTGGAGGAGGGAGCAGAGATGGAGCCGTGTAACGTGATTGGCTGAGGTTGAAAAATAACATTGTCCGATTGGCTGAACAGGATGAGCTACACATTAAATGTGACAGTGCTCATACGTGATAACAGTACGTGTTATCACGTACTGTGTATCGATTACGTGTTATGTATCGATTTCTTGAGAAGCTTCATAACTGTTTTGGGTGAATAATGTTGTAAAATTGTTTAAAATGTTTCAGTTTCTATGTATTTCAAATTTGATAGATTTACACTTGTGTGTAAACCCATTAGTAGTATTTTGATTTGGAGATTAGCGACATTAATCTGATCCACAGAGGACATGACAGTAATTTGTTTTTATTTGTTCAGCCTAAAGGGAGCCAAGCACCTGACAGGGAATCCTTGCATGTTAACTTAGCCTATTTTACTGTGCTATAAAAGTGTCATTTATCATTTATTCATTTTGCAGAAACATACGCACATGACTAAATCCAGCGCAGAAAACCTCTGAGGAAACGGCCGACAGGCACAAAAGTACAAAGCACAGAGCCTGGGAGTAATGGGGTGTACTTAATGCAAGACAGCTTTATGAACAACCCCAGTACTGATCATCTTTTCGAAGAGAATAAATTACAGAGTGTGTATGTGCTTGTGTGCGTGTGTGCGTGTTATATTTCTTTCCCAGAGTTGTAATAAAAGGGACATATCTCATCATCAGCAGACTTGGAGGAGGAATAAGTAGGGGAATGGTGCAGAGGAAGACTTTCTCCCTTTTTCCCGCTCACCCGCCCTTTGTTTCATCCTCGGCAGCGATGCCCTTTCCCCCATAATACCCCAAGCACCAGGCATTAGTACTCTACTCATTACTGTAATGGGTGTCAAAACTCTGCTGCCGCTTAGCTGACAGGAGCGCCCTTTCTCTCCCTCTCTCGCCCTCTCTCGCCCACAGTCTCCCCGCCTCGATCTCTTTCTTTTACATTTGTCTTCCCTCTTCCCCCATTTCTCTCTCTCTCTCCCTCCCTCCCTCTCTTGATGACTTCATTAGCACGCCGCTACCTGGTTTTAACATTTAAAGCAGGGCCAGCAGAGTTCAAGCTGACACGCTGCATGGCATTTGCATGGCTCACTGCCACCGTGGGGGGCGGAGGGGGGCCGGAGAACGCTACCGGCACGTATGGGTGTATTCATTAAGGTTGGACCCCGGGGACACTGGGAAAGTTTTGGGCTGGGGGGGGGGGGGGGGGGCGGGGGATCAGTGTTCGAAAAGATTTGCTGAAATAACCAAGAACAGCTGATAAGACGCTGTGGAAGGTTTAGCTAATAATTGCAATAATGATAATACATTAGATTTATATAGCACTTTACTCGAAGACACCGATTTCGGTTGCATTCACATTAAGCTATTTTGGA
>NW_028178398.1:0-10931 GCF_964030765.1 Micromesistius poutassou | reverse complement strand
CAAAAGCCACGAGCCACACGCAGGGAACCCACACCGCAAATTCATTAGGTCTTTTTGGGCTCAGATGAAAAACATTAAGGCATACCACAAAGGCCTCAGCCCGGGTTCCTTTGTTCATTCACATATGGCAGCGCGCAGTGAGTGTGGGGCCGGGGCCCCGTGTGTTTACCCTAGCCACCCCCGTCACCCAGGGTCCGGGGAGAACAAAGGGAGCCGTTGAGGGATCCTGAGGAAGCAGGAGACACAGCGTACGGAACGGCGCACTTTGACATCATCGACGGGGCAGAGAGCAACGGGGAGTTGGGAGCCGCGGCGCGCGGCGAGCGGTGACGGCGATGGTTTCCTCATGGGACGCCTGCAGCAACAGCAGCGACACTATTGGTGTTTATCCACATGTCACAAGTTGAATTACCGCTGATTGGTGGCGGGTTAAAGTGGCTGGAGCTTTGGCTTATGATTTTAACTCCACATTGAGACACGGGAATAAACCTCTGGTTTCCTGTTGTCTGAAAGCCTCAATTCATGCCATCAATTTAGGTTTTGTTTTTTTTGTATCACAAATATCCACCGGTTGAAAAACAATATGTGAGCAGACTACCAAAAGATCTAAAAAAAAGACTTATTGAGTAAACAAATAGTATTTGTATTTTATAAACTTTGTGTGTGTGTTGCTCAGAGAGAGGAATGTATCAGCTACCGCTCTACGGCTGACGGTATGCAACAGGGAACAGAACAGGCAAAAGTAAAAGCTGCAGACGGCATGTCTAAACACGCCAGGTGTTTGTTCCAATTCTGCCCCAATGCGCCCTAACCCCGCGCTTACCCTTAACGCACAAAGACGACGGCGTAACAACCGCACAACCTCCGCACTGTGTGTGTTTTTAATGGCCGCGGGATCACCTGACCTCTGAACAAATACACATTATTAAGGCGGGGCCTAAATTACCTGCAATTTGTGATGGTTAGATAGGCCCGGCTGTTCCTCCAGCCCGGGCCCGGTCTGCGTTCTACCTGTCAGGAGGAGACGTTATTCCCTGGGATCCTCCTCCTCGCTCCGGGGGGGGGGGGGGGGTCCCTCCGGTCCCATTGTGAGTAAATACCTGCAGCCTGATCCCCCCAGCGGAGGCTGACTGATTGTTGCACGATCACTGAGGCTTGTCCTCTTGAGCGGCGGATTCCTGGGTGACAGCAAGTGTCTGCGTGGTGGAACAAAGGCTGCGGGGTGGGGCGCGCGAAGGGGGGGTAACGAACGAGAGGGCCGGGGCAGCACTAGCCCTCTGGCTGGGCTCTGATCGAGTCTGAGCCTGCCTCCTTGCACAGGTGCGAGGCTATACCTTTTATCTGTTTGTGTTTTTTTCTTCTTCTTCTTATTCTTCCTCTTTCGTCCTCTCCCTCAGTTTGCGCATTAAATCACACTTCTCTCTTCACTTTTCTTGTCTTTTGTTTTGTTTTGTTTTTTCTAGACCCAACCACTCAACCTCTCCTCCCTCTCCTCCTCCCCCCACCCCCCCCCTACCCCCCACACACGGAACCATTTTTTTTTTCTTCTTCTTCTCCTCTCGCTGTAATTCATGCCACTCATTTGCAGTGTTTTCAGGAGAGACAAATTAAAAGGGGATTCTTATATTGCTCTGTCACACTGGGCTGCAGGTCTCATGAATCACAATAAATTCTATTAAGCAGCGTTCCCTCCACAGCCCCTCTTCCCCGGCGCCACACAGGGGGCTTGTCTCTGTTAATGCTTAACATCTGTGTTTATTTATACAATCACTTACCTAGCTAACTGATTTCTAAATGCCCCCCCCCCCCCCCCCGCCCACCTCCTCCCCCAAGAAATTATAGTTAATATGCATTTGCAAAATGCCCAAATAGTGTCATATTTAGATGGAAATATGCAAACAATAAAGCACCTAATTGCATGCGGCCTTCTCTGTGCGTGGTCGTGCGGAGTCCTCCGCGATGGACGAGGCTGAAACACGCCGATTCTTCGTCATGTCCCGCCACTCAGAGGGCCCAGACACCCTGCGCACTCTCTGCATTCTTGGCACCTCAAATGGTGCCGTGTTTGGAAAACAAATCTCTCGCTCTTTCTCTGCTTCAGGAGTGAAATAGATCTAATTTTTTCTCAAAGAGTATTTCGCCGACGTTATACTTGTCATACTTTCCTATGGCTTACTGGAGCAATCCCCCCCCCCCCCCCCCCCCTCAAAAAAATAAACATAAGTCCATACTAGATGACACGGTACGAGGCAACAAAAATCTATGCCCCCAGCCCCCGCCCCCCCCCCCCCATCTTGCAACCCTTAATGAAGTAAGTCAATTGCATGGTTTCCCATCTAACTGTGTCTGAAGCACTGGCTGATGGCAGCTTGTTGTTCGATGCCCCCCTTACTCGTAAGAAACTCACCTATGCCCGCGTGCATGCACGCCAGTATATAAATTGCTGAATCAGTGTCAGTGATAGAGTAATGGCACGGGAGCCGTCGTAAATTAGAGCCAGCGATTTCACGGGGCAGACAGTGGCTGTCGTGTCTGAGTGAGCGCCCGCTCCTGAGCTAATGAATACCTTCATCTGGCCTGGCAGTCAGCAGATTGCCCCGCGTTGATGGATACTGTCAACCCCGCCGCCACACCACATTTCACTGCACAATAAACACGGTTGTCAAAACCAAACAAAGTGAAATCAATTCATCCTGTACAGTGAGTGCATGCTAAATGAAATTAACGTACTGTGCCGATCGGCGGCGGCCAAAGCAGTGTATTATTCCTGAATTCCTGTTGGCTTAGGGGCAGGCTGACAGGCGAGGGGAAACTAGACGTCCCTGGCAATACGAGAGAACAAAAAGCCAAGCGCAGCGTAATCAAATTAATAACAGAGTGGGTTGGATCATTTGATAATTGTGTTGAGGAATCACGTCAGACCTAACATTTTATAATTGCGTTGATCTGTAGTGTTTTGAAGCTAGGAAAATCTGAGATTACTCATTCGCTTTTCGACTCAAACAGTAAGAATAAAATAAGAGACGCTGAGCACATGAAGCCTGACTAAGTGAAGAGTAATGATATTATCATGCATTACTCATTACTTTGCACATGACGCCTGACTAAGTAATCAGTAACGCATGATATTATCATGTGTTACTCAATAATTAGCATATGAAGCCTGACTAAGTAATCAGTAACGCATGATATTATCATGTGTTACTCAATAATTAGCATATGAAGCCTGACTAAGTAATCAGTAACGCATGATATTATCATGCGGTACTCATTACTTAGCACATGAAGCCTGACAACGTAATGAGTAATGCATGATAATACCATGACTCAAATCACTGCCTGAAAAATGTTTTTATCCCCACGGCAGCTGTAACTCATTTCTCCCTGAAGCACAACATGACCTTTGTGTCAATAAACTGTGCCTTGTTGAAACTCTATTTCACAAGGTTTAACAGCACATGAACAGGTCGTGTGCGCTGAAGATCAAAAAAATACATAAAGAAAATGTAAAAAGACTGAATACTCGTGAATCCATTTTGCCAGCCATTACTCATTAAAGGTTATTTTGTGTTGATCAACTGAAATAATAATAATAGAGATGAAACCCCAGGTAACGGGTGCCAGGCTTGCAGTGGGACGGCCTAATGAGAGCTCTTCACATGTGCGTGATGAAATATGCATGAGTCATCCCGAGCTTTCTTTTCCACATTTGACTTCATTAAAGATGTATCGTAGCATATGGAAAGCGTTTTTTTTTTAATCTTATTTTTCATGCCTTGTTTATCAACATGTTTTTGTTTGTTTAAATATTCATATTGCTTTTATTTAATTCTTTCACATCTAACATATAAAAGGAAGCAAATGCGCATGCAAACAGAAATCATTATCAGTCAGATGTACAGTTTAATACGGAGAGACTCTCTTATGCTGATTGTCAATGACTTGATTGAGAAGCGGCTCTTTGCTCACTCATGTTAACTGTATGCCTGAGTTTGTGTGTGTGTGTGTGTGTGTGTGTGTGTGTGTGTGTGTGTGTGTGTGTGTGTGTGCGTGCGCGTGTGTGTGTGTGCGCGCGCACTTGCCTTGTGTTTGTGACTATGTGTCCGTGCATGCATATAGTTAAAAGAAGGGATGTGTCTAAGCTTGACTTCCCTTGGATATATGTGTTGAAATGTTCTCTGAAAAAAGGTTGTGTAGAGTTTGGCAGTCAACACTTCCAGATATTGCCCTATTCAAGTTGGCTTGTGCATTTGTTTGATTTGTTTAGGACTGTCACATTGCTGTAAGTAGGAAGGAGACTGAGACAACATTAAGAACTTGTATTGAAGCCCCCAGTTCGGCTTCATGTTAGTCTGAGGCTGTTAAGCGCCACGCTGTGGTCCTTCATCAGTCATCCTCCAGCAGTACATGTGTCAGGTTCGGCAGTCGAAGGCTCCCCAGGTGTATCGGAGGCCACACTCGACTGGAGGCTGTGATGATAGTTAACGGTGGATGGGGGGCGAGCGACGGCTCGTGTCATGTGATTAACGGCCTCCGTTGTTCTCTTCCTTCTTCTTGCTCTGGCATTTTCCAGGGCGCAAAGAAGTCAATGGCTCAGCCCATAAAGCACAACCCTATTATTGTTGGCCAACAGGAGGCGCCAGCACCACCGAGGCCCGGGTGTACAGGGAGGCCCGAGGGCGCAACACCACCGAGCCGCACATCAAGCGGCCCATGAACGCCTTCATGGTCTGGGCCAAGGACGAGCGGCGCAAGATCCTGCAGGCCTTCCCCGACATGCACAACTCCAACATCAGCAAAATCCTGGGTAAACCTCTCTCCTCGTTTAGGTTCTGTCGTCTGCTGGTTCACGGAACAGAAGGGAACCGCGGTGAACGAACCGCCAATCATCCAGTAGCCTCGAATCAATATGGTGTTGATCCCCTTTGCACATTCCACACTAGTTTTCTCTCGTCGTGCGTAGCTTCGCGCTCAAGAGCCACGGATTACTTACAGTATGTACACGTGTCGCTCGCTCACTGCAAACGTACAGGACGCAGACGACGTGCTCCTCTGTGTAAGGGAACATCTGCACTCTGTACTGTTTAAGAGCAGGGGACGGGATGGTTGATGGTGGGTTAGAGTGTGTGTGTTGGGGAGGGGGGGGGGGGGGGGGGTCAGGGCTAGTTTGGTGGATAGGGGAGGGGTCTTATCTGATTGGCCCTGCCGTGGATCAAACCACTACGGTACACACGGATGGATTTACAGCACGTCACCGCCGTAAGTGTTTGTCATGAAAAATGACAGAGGCTAAATGGGTCTCGTCCCCCCCGGCCCTGAGAGGCCATAGATCAGGGTTATTAAACGTGCTGGTAGCCACGCCGGAGCGCGCTGTACAGCTAGCGCTGTTTAATACAGCCGCCTGTCGTCACCAGCTCCCCAGCGGAGTGCGCACCGCAGAGAACACGGCCATCAGGAAATGTCAAATGGGCACTATTCTAAATTCCTGTTTTTTTTTTCCACATACAATTTAGTTTAATTCCGTTTTTTCAAAAATGAAATTGAAACGTGTTGTTTTGCCTGTGTAGGTTCAAGGTGGAAGTCCATGTCTAACCAGGAAAAGCAGCCTTACTATGAGGAGCAGGCGCGCCTCAGTAAAATCCACCTAGAGAAGTACCCTAACTACAAGTACAAGCCCCGACCCAAGCGGACCTGCATTATCGACGGTAAGAAGCTCCGCATTGGCGAGTACAAGCAGATGATGCGCTCACGACGACAGGAAATGAGGCAGTTCTTCACTGTGGGGTAGGTGCACAGTCACTGTCCTACAAACAGTGACTCGCAAACACACATCAATGATTCCATCAACATTTGACGTTGTTTCAGAAAATGTGTAAATGTGTAGGTGTGTGTGGTTTAGTTTGAAGTGATTTTTAAATTGTAAATAACGTTTTATACGTAACATGTTTGTGTTGAGCTTGATTGTTAATAAATGTGAGGACTGAACTAGAAGACAAATAGAGACGTGATTACAAGACATTAAGCCTAAGAACAGCTGTCTTGACCTACATGGTGAATTGTTTAATTTACTGCCGTGTGGCCGGCCAGGAGAAGCTTCTCCTGGTGCTGTTCCTGTGTCAGTCGTAGGCCGCACGCTGGCTGGAATTTCAATCATCCAGTACAACAGCAGAACAGAAACAGTGGCTTTATGTAGCCAATAAACTATTACAATATGAAAAAAAAATGCTCTAAACAGGAGCTGTCAGGAGACTTTCTCTTTTCCCAAATTATTTCCACAGAGCTGGTGAACGCTAAATTCTACATTCCCAGTTTAAGTGCCTGAGACCAGAGTACGTTTTGGTTGGCTTCAAACTGCATTTGTTTGTTCAGGGTTCTCGTTAGTTCCTAGCTAGTGATTCTTTTTTTTATTTTTTGTCTAAAAGTAAATCATTGTTTTCTTAAATTGTAGACTAAATTCCCCCTCCTTTTTTTCTCCCATTTCCCTCTTTGTCCCCTCCAATTGATCCCTCCCTTGCTCTCTCTCTCTCTCTCTCTCCCTCTCTCTCCCTCTCTCTCTCTCCCTCTCCCTCTCTCCCTCTCCCTCTCTCTCTCACCCTCTCACCCTCTCACTCTCTCACTCTCTCTCTCACTCTCTCTCTCTCTCTCTCTCTCTCTCTCTCTCTCTCACCCTCTCACCCTCTCTCTCTCTCCCTCCCCCCCCCCCCCCCGCCCGTGCAGTCAGCAGGCGCAGATCCCCATCAGTACCAGTGCGGGTGTTGTCTACCCCGGGGCCATAACCATGGCGACCACCACACCCTCCCCTCAGATGACCTCCGAGTGCTCCAGCGCGTCGGCCAGCCCCGAGCCCCCGCTGCCCGTCATCCAGAGCACCTTCAACATGAAGCTAGAGCCCAGCCCCCTACTGGTGAACAGCGGCGGCGGCGGCGGCGGCGGCGGCGAGCGCCCCAACGGCGAGGAGGAGATGGACCTGTACGAGGACTTTGAGGAGGAGCCCAAGTCGGACTATAGCAGCGAGAACGAGGCGCAGGAGCCCGTCAGCGCCACCTAAGGGCCCCCTCCCTGCTCACAAACAAACAAAAACAAAACGCCAATCAGAACCATTGGGGGGGGGATGACGGGGGGGGCGGACTGGACGCACACACACACACGCGACACACACAACAAAAACTCATCCGAAAAGAGGATTGGCCCGCGGAGCTGAGAGACTGATCTGAGGAGGAGGAGGAGGAGGAGGAGGAGGAGGAGGAGAAGGAGGAGGAGGAGGAGGAGGGGGGGTGAGAAAATGAAAAAAAAAAAAAACATTGAGTTCAAAGTAAATAGACGACTTAAGAAAAAAAAGAGAAACACTCTTAATGATGTATCCTCCACGAGCCAGCATGCGGACGTGGTTTCATGAGATCAACACATATTGGGTCTTAAGTGTTTTCTACAGTTGTGTGTAAAGCGGTTTGGTTGTAGTTTTTTTTTTTTTTTTAATCTCGCTGTTCATTTTTATGTCGTTATCATGGACATTTACACAATTGGGTTTAAAGCGTACCATTGGAACTTGAAATTTAGTATTTGATATAAACCTGTTATTCTTAAAGTAATTTACCTTTTTCACATCAGTTTGATGCTTATGATATGTTACATTACTGTTTGTGATGGGAAATCTGTTCTCACTCAGGTATGCTGTGACAGGAACCAGCTTTTGAATGTTTTCAATCTGAATTTAAGTATAGGCAAACTATTTCATTCTTAAGGAGTTATACAACAAAGGAATTATTATTATTATTATAATTATACAAACTGCACCATTTTGTGCAGAAGTGCCAAACGTTTATAATTTTCTCCTTAAAACCTTTCAAGATCTTTTGAGAGAGGCCGCATGAGTCTTAGACAATCTCTTGACCTCTTAGTGCAGCTTCAGTCTTCTTCCTTTTCGTTTATTCAAGCAGGAAATACAACGTAAAAAAACAAATAGAACTCAGGAACTTTAAAGCGGGCGCAGCAAGTGATGTGGCGTCTTGGTGATGCGGTGACTTGCAATGCTGCTTCCTGGGAGCCCATAATGCAGTGATCATCAGCCCTGACCCCACCCCCTCCAATGTCTCCTGTAGCGCAGTTAAGTCTTGTGCTGCCGCATCAGCCTCTTGTTTCTAGCTCTTCAATCTAGTCTTACTCACTAAGTTCTTAATCAGAATGACTGTAATCAGGCCACGACGCTAAAGGGCCAAACGCATCCAATCTGCCCGTTTGGACCAGCAGCAAAAGGCAGCTTTGGGAGCATTACAATCTCAATGTGATGTTGTACATTGTGACTCCACACTGCATTCTGTTAAACACTTGAGCCCCATTTGGAGGACATGTTTAAAGTCTTTGGTCTTAAACTTTTTTTTTTTCCTCCTACAATCCAGTCTTTAGAGACATTGTAAATCTTAAATTGACACTAAGAAGTCTTAAGGAAAGGTTTGGTCATCTTGTTGATGCCTTCAGTTGATTACAGCAGCGGTCTTGGGCTGGTTTATTCCCGGAACAAGACAAGGTCAAGTGTACCACACACCATGGCTACTGTACAAACTGTACAAACGTGTGTGACGTTTATTGTTGCACATTTCTCTGTATCTGCATATTTCTTTTCATAGCATTTCTTCTCAACATAACTTCCCTCGCTAGATTGAAGCATGTTGTGCTACTCGTCATCGTACAACGACACATTGCAAAGGCACTTATCTTCTGCATTTAATGCACGAGCGCACAGCTATCAGAACGGGAGTCTGCCTTCAGGAGCTCGCTCTCAGCAGAACGAAGCTCCAGCGGCAGCGGCGGTGGTGGAGGCTTTTTCTAGCAAGACCCCCCCCCCTCCCGCTTTGAGGGGGTAGAGGGGTCTAAGTGTCCCCTCACCTCCCCCCCCCGTCCCCTGCCCCTGCCCCGTGGCCCGCCCCACGTCCAGCCCTAAAACACCCAGGGGTGCGCCATCTGGCTCCGAGCGAGGGGTGGGGGGGGTCAGACGGAGGTGCTTACCGGGAGGAATAGGCGGAAGAGAGGGGGGAAGGGGGGGGGGAACAATAAAAAATAGGATGTGCATCGCTCATTGTGTTCCCTCCATCAAAGTGTGTGAGCAGGAAGGCCTCAACAGGGGCCGCAACGCTGGCCCAGTCACCAGGCGCTGGTGAGCAGATGGAACAAGTACATCAAGCTGTGGGGGATTATTGAAATGAGTGACGAGTGGCAATCATCTCAAATACTGCATTATTAATGCATGGTTCCAGCTATTCTCCTCTTGCCCTTGAACCTGTCAGCCTAAAGTAGGAGCCTAGAGTTTCCTAAGAGACCCAAATCGTCTCTGGCTCTTACTGGTCAGGATCTCCACTGTTGGTCACTGCATCACTTGCTTAGATTGAATTGGTACAAATTGATGTATATATATATAGTATATGAAAGAAATTCAAAGCTGGCTGTTATGGCATTGTTTCCGCCATTAAACGCATTCATCCACGTCAGTTTGTAAGTTTGAAACACCTCACTGTTCATTTTTAGTTTTGTTTCCATTTTTTTTTTTTCTTTGTTGTGTTGCTCTTGTTTTGAGGCACAGCACATGCTTCTAGGATAGCTAAACTACAAAGAAACTTGTAAAGGATTTCCCTCCAGGTCGACCCGTCTGGTGTTTTTAAGCTGTTCCCCCTGTTTGCTGGTGGATTAACTCATTTGTATGTGATTGTAAATATTTTCATGACCATGCCAATCCGATTCAGTGGGCTGGTAGTGAAAACGGACTCCCGATGGAACTGAAACTTGACTGTGCTATATAGCAACAAAAAAAAAAAAAAAGAACAAAAAAAAGAAAATTATGACAACAAAGAACTCATATCTCTTGAGGAGATGCTGTTTCATAAGTGTTAACAAGCACTGGATATAAATTGTATTTTTATCAATTCTGAGTAATGTGAAGCTGTTTGCTGAGTAAAAAAAGAAAATACCATTTCCGCATTTGAACTCAAGTGTGTCTTGTCAGACACCTGATTCAAGTCTTCAAATATTTTTCTGTCTGCTTATTTTGTTAATTTATGCAAAGATCCATGTGATGATTGAACATTTTGTTTAAGCTTCAGGTCAGGGCCGCCTAGGAAGAGAGTCAACAGAGAGAAAGGAGGGAGGGAGAGAAATTCAACATCCTACATGCAAAGCAACTGGTTAGAAATACATTAGAGGTCAGAAGTCCATTGTATATTGTCTGTCGTGTGTATTCATGTTTCAATGTATTTATTAGCCACTATTGGCTCTAAAATTGTTGGTTAACAATTAGTCAACAAATGGACAATCAAATCGACAGAATTAAAACTCACTGATTAGACCGCAGAACAAAAAGCATTTCAATATATTTGCCATCTCATTTGGCGTTTATTGTAAATATAACATTGGAAATAGATTTTATTTTTTTCCCATGGGTACTTAATGAAGTATAAGTTATGTATTTGATCATTTTGTTTTTACATTTTTGTATGTGCATGTATGTCTTTAAAGCCTGACAAGTCACTGTACCTCACGTAGATGCTGAATATTTCTCCCAGGGGAGCAGGACCTTAGATAGTAATGTTTTGATAATCTTCCCAATTTAAAGACAAATCAATGAAAAAAGAAATCAGTATTTACAATCTACAACATTTTTGATATGACAAGTAAAGTAATCACAAATAAGGTACTACAAACACTTAACAAAAGTGAGTTATTTCAACCACAGCATTCATATAATGTATAATCCAACTTGTGTTTTGGCTAAGTAAAGCACTCATTTGAAGAGGATTTTTTTTGAGGAGCAATACTAATACAAATAATAATGAACATGCATGTATTTGGCTTGCATTTACACAGTATAGGAATGAACAAAAGTTGTTTTTATGAACATTTCTTTGTTGAAAACACAACTGACATTCTTGTAGTTTTTTTTTTAC
>NW_028178399.1:0-2670 GCF_964030765.1 Micromesistius poutassou | reverse complement strand
TGTGTAATTACAGGAAGGAAAGAGGAGCTGCCGGCCCGCACAGCACCGGGATCAGCTCTGATTGGATCAGCCCCGGAGTCAGGGGATTTGGGGAGAAGGGGACAGGGGGGGGGGGGGGGTAGAGAATGCCATGTTCCCGACTTCAAGAAAAGGTTTTATGTGAACGTGAGCGAGTGTGGGTAAAGAGACATTTAAAGTAATGGACAGGGTGGTGGCACACTATGTGGAGGAGTGCTTACATGAAGCATGAACACGAAGCGAGGAGGGTTCAGTGGATGATGGGTGAGAGGAGTCAGTGGGGGGGGGGGGGGGGCGGGCGGTGGGCGTTAAGGGCAGAGCAACCGGCCGCTTTTGGTGAGGTCTTTACAGGGGACGGCTCGTAAACACGAGGAGCCTTGCGGTCGACATCCTGAAGAGACGCAGTGGTTAGCAGTCGCCGAGCCGGGCCTTGATGGGTGCGCGAGAAAGAGAGAGAGAGAGAGAGAGAGAGAGAGAGAGAGAGAGAGAGAGAGAGAGAGAGAGAGAGAGAGATGACGACCTCTCCTACAACAACAGAATACAGAAATATCCCCAGTCACAGCATGTCCGCCGCGGTTGCTTTATGGCAGTCAGCATCAAAACAAACTTTGTGACCAGATATCTAAACACTGGTTAATGAGGCGGGGGGGGATCGCTAGACTCAACCCGCCGTTTCCCTGTTGCTTGTTCCAAACATGGCCAGACACCACCAGAAAGGGGATTTGTCACCAGGGAACGCACGTCAAACACAACACAGATGTACAGTAGAAATATTGGTAAAGATTGTGTGTTTTTGTTTAATATTACCATTTAGAAATTTAGGAGATGCATTTTTCCCCACAACAACTTCAATTCCAGTATAGGGTCTTAAGGAGCAGGTAGGGATAGAGATATTGCTTAAAGATCCTTACATTTTACATTTACACTTGTGAACATTTTGTAACCTGTCCAGCTCAGGAAAAGGCCTTTCTACTGACAAATGTAATCCGTCTTTTACGCGGCCTTGACTCAAAACAAAACACATATTGACGTAAAGCGATGTACCGCGTCACCAGTACAGTCCGACATTAATAACTTTAGAAACCCTAGAAGTTTGCGTGCACAAATCACTGTGAAACTTATTATGTCTCAGATGACCAAACAAAGTGTCCGTAGCGATGGCAAATCAGTTTAAGTCATGAAGAACATTTGTTTTCCATTGAGGGATCTGCAAAGCACAGCGACAGAGAAACAAGGCAGACTGTGTGGGAGCAGGGCGATGCTGGTCCTCTCTACGCTTGTTTGGAGCTTGTGGTGTCTGAGAAGCTTTCCCTGGTGCAAGATGATATGGACAACATGTCTACACGTGGGCACCGTCTGCTATAAAAATGAAATAAATAAAAACCCAAAGAGTACGGAGACCCAATAACAGTCCCTGTGATGTATGCGTGACCGAGTTTGTCGGTGATGAGGCGGTGGGGACTGTCACACTCACACTGGAACGGGCAAACATAGTCTGACCAAGAGAGATCAGGGGCATAGACCACACACAATCATAGGGGTGCGTACGTACATACGGCGCTCATCCACCCACACACACTACCCACATTCCTCTACCATGTACAAACATACCTGACACACACACACGCACCAGGGGCCGGAAACCTGCCATCTGTTAGGCCGCCTATCTAAATTAGGTGGGCCAATCTGCTGGAACGAGTGGTGAATATCAGGGACAGCCAAGATGTCTCCCTTCCCTCTTCTTCTGAAAACATGACTGGATTATACTGAATAACCCCCCACCCCTGATGCTGGCTGAGAGTCATCAGTATGTTGTGTGAGGGAATGTTATCTCTCTCTCTCTCCCTGAAATAAAAACAAAAAAAATGTGTGTCTCCTTCTCTCTCCCTCCCTCCCTCCCTCCCTCCCACCCCCTAGCCAGCCAGCCCTCCCTCCCTCCCAACCACAGACCCCCCCTGGCAGACCCAGGGACAGGCCTCTGGCAGCACGGAGCCAACAGCGGTGGCTGGCTGGTGGGCTGGTGACGCTGTAGGAACCAGAGACTGAGGCCTCCCTCCTCCGCAGTGAGGGTGTCATCTCTTTTAGTGTGAGTGCGGCACCAAAAACAGAAGCGTGGGGCCCCTGATGGCCCCTCAGACGCTGCATAGTGCCAGCAGGGGGGAGCAGCTCCTGTTACCACAGAACATGACCCGTTGTGAGTACGGGAGAAAAAACAGATTTCTGGGAACGGGGCGAGTGACGTTAGAGGGTGTAGCATGGGTTACCGGTAGTGATGGAGTCTGTGCTTTGCTTGGGAAAGTAACTGAATTAATTTCCAAAACTATTGGCTCATAAAATATTTCCCCATACCTCAGGGGACAGTGACAGTAATAGTAGGGGGCATATTTAAAGAGAAAAACATATTTTGAAACGTCTACAGACTGGATCTCATTTAGGGATTATACAGTCTTTCACTGGGGTCAGAAGTGATGGATGACTTTGGTTGTTCATGTGTCCCCTTGGTAGCTATATCTGCAATGTCTTAGGGCTTTAGGTCTCTAGAGATACCATGGCAGTCCTGGTATATGTGTTTCTTCATACCACCTGCTACAGAAGAGGAATTGGTGTGTGATGTGTGAATGTTATTTAAAAGGTAATGCAGTTCCTTATTTG
>NW_028178400.1:0-8807 GCF_964030765.1 Micromesistius poutassou | reverse complement strand
ACCCACTTTCCGAGCGCTAACTGCTAGCACGGCTAATTGGACCTTAATCACTTCCTAATGGCTCCATTGTTTCACGGCCGCGTTTGCAAAATACTGAAGGGGGGCGGAGGAGGGATAATTCCAATTAGAGTATGAAAGGCAGGGCAAAATCTAAAGTGGAGACCTTGATGACGAGGGTTAAACAAACGCACTGAGCACTTTATACTCCCAAGGAAACGCTGCACTTACTGCAATCAGCCGTCTGAAATTGAAAATGACAGTAGAGGGCCTGGAAGAGTGAAGTCCCGGTCACAGCCACACGACTACACTGCGGGTTCTGTGTCGTTGCTCTACCACCACTAGGGCGGCACGTGGCTCAGCAGGTAGAGCGGGTTGGCTGGTAACCATAAGGTTGCTAGTTGGAGTGTCGAGGTGTCCCTGAGCAAGGCACGTCACTGACTGCTCCCGGCGAGCTGGCTGTTTGCCTTGCATGGCTGACACCGCCGTCGGTGTGTGAATGTGTGCATGAATGGGTGAATGTTAGGCGATATTGTAAGGCACTTTGAGTGGCCACTGGTTGGAAAAGTGCTTTACTCACCCATCCTAACTACACGTATCTCTGGTGACTTGGGCATCCAGGACAGTGTCTGGTCAGTGTCTGGTCACACAGCAGGGGTATGGTCTCAGTGTGCCTCCCAGCCTCCTGTTAGAGGAACACAGTGGTCCACTGGGCAGCAGTCCAGAGCCAGCTCTCTCTGCTCCATATTTCCTTGAGCTATCGGCCCGTTAGATCTGGAGCAGCCTGTTGGTGGATCCTTTTACTTTTCTCTCCTTTGTGTGTGTGTGTGTGTGTGTGTGTGTGTGTGTGTGTGTGTGTGTGTGTGTGTGTGTGTGTGTGTGTGTGTGTGTGTGTGTGTGTGTGTGTGTGTGTGTGACAGGTCTGTGTGTGTGTGTGTGTGTGACAGGTCTGTAGGTGTGTGAGTGTGTGTGTGTGGCTGGTCTGTAGGTGTGTGTGTGTGTGTGCGTGCCAGGTCTGTAGGTGTGTGTGTGTGTGTGTGTGTGCGACAGGTCTGTAGGTGTGTGCGTGCGTGTGTGTGTGTGTGTGTGAGTGAGTGTGTGCTGCAGGTGTGTGCCTTGCAACGGCACGGTCATGACTCATTCTACCCAGTGCCGTTGAGAAGGTCCTTGGAGACCGTTGGCCGTTTGAATATTCAAACAGTAAGGGTCTAGTAAAACACAGCACCTAGGTGTGACATCACTCTCCCCTCACGCCACCGTCGAAGCCTGGTCGTCCCAGCACAGAACGCCCCAGCACGCTGCAAGGAGCTCGGAGCACTTGTTGCTATGGTATCCTTTGTGGTGGCCGTTGTTTGGCCAGATGTTGCTATGCTGCTGGTGATCACTCACCACCATCATTGTGCATTGTTTCTGTCTACATGTAACGGCGACGGTTTGAAGTTTAATGACGTGCAACGCCTCCGCCTATTTTCTGCTCTGTTTCTTTTATGGGTGACATCTAAGCACTGCCTCCATTTTAAACACATGTTTATTCAGTTTTTTACGCATCTTTTAAAAAATGAAAACAGAAAAACTACTCTGACCACATTTGAAGTGGGACGCGGTGTGTTCCTAAGCAGGACGAGCTGTCCAGAACCCTCCCATATAAGTCCAAGCCTTATAAGACAGGGCACCGCCGGCCGGCCTCTCGGCGAGTCTATAAAAGCACTCGCGGCCGCCCCTCATTGTGTTTTTATAAACAGTTTGTGATGGGGCTCCGCTCTGCTGTTAGCGTCAAAGTGTTTCTAACAGTTGTGGCGGAGGACGACACATCAACACAGGCTGCAGACGCCGCTGCCGCCGCCGCCGCCGAGCGCCTTATAAGGCCACTCCTCCTGGGGGTTAATAAATATTGTTTTGCAGAGCGTCTGGTGTCTCCGCACACTCCCCACTCCCCTCCCCTCCCAGCGCGTGACCTCTCTACCTTTTTTTTTCCCTCTCATCCCGGTCACCCTCCCCTCCTCTCCTCTGCGACGCTTTTCACCTCGACGTCGTGTCTCTTCGGGCGGCGCATGGCTCAGGAGGTAGAGCGGGTTCGGCTGGTAACCGGAAGGTTGCTGGTTCGATCCCCCGGCTCCTCCTAGCCGAGTGTGGAGGTGTCCCTGAGCGAGACGCCCTCACCCCGACTGCTCCCCAACGAGCTGGCTGTCGCCCTGCGTGGATGACTCCACCGTCGGTGTGCGAATGTGTGCGTGAACGGGCGAATGTGAGGCAGTGTTGTAAAGCGCTTTGAGTGGCAGCAGGTTATAACAGCGCTGTATCCATTTACCATGTCCCATTACTCTGTGTTCGCAGAACCAGTGGAGGGCGTGGGGTCCCAGCAGCCAGCGATGACTGAGCACGCCCCGTCGCCCTCGGTAACCGCCGGCGCCCCCACCGGCATCCCGTCCTCTACCTCGGCCCCCCAGCCTCCGGCCTCCTCCTCCTCCTCCTCCTCGTCCCCCTGCTCCTCGTCGGCCATCCCCACGCCCAACGCCGGCGGCGGCAAGCCCTGGAGGAGCAAGTCCTCGTCGGGCTCCAAGACCCCCGCCTCCGCCTCGTCCTCCTCGTCGGCGTCTCCGTCCGGCGGCCCCCCAGCCTCCGCCATGCAGGGAGGGAAGCCAGAGAAGGAGGCGTCGCCCAAGGGGGCGTCGGCAGGCTCGGAGGCGCCCCCGAAGGCCGCGGGCCAGCGGTCGATGCTGGAGAAGCTCAAGGCCTTCAACAGTAAAGGGAAGAGCTCGTCGTCCAATGGCGCGGGGGCCGCTGGCGACGGCTCCGCCCCCGTCCGGCAGGCCGCGCCCGGGTTGGTGGAGAGGGCCGAGGCGGGCTCCAACACGGACCCCCTGGAGGAGGACGAGGGGAATGCCCGCCCGGGGCTGAACGGGAACGGGCCGGGCAACGGGGCTGCGCACGGAGCCCCTCCCTCCTCCTCTCCTCCTCCTCCTCCTCCTCCCACCGTCGCCGCGACAACCAGCAGCCCCAAGATCGCCCTGAGGGGCATCGCCCAGCGCACGTTCAGCCGGGCCATGACGGCCAAGAAGGGCTCGACCAAGGGCCAGGAGAAGGAGAAGGAGAAGGGGAAGGACAAGGACAAGGAGAGGAGTAAGGAGGCGGCCAAGCGCAACTCCATCCCCGACAGGGCGGAGCTCCGGGGGGAGGAGCCTAGGGAGGACGTGGCCTCCGCGGACACGGACGGCTCCAGTAAAAGGACCTCTAAAATCGGCAGCTTCATTCCCAAAGGCGGGAAAGTGGCCAAAAAGGAGAGCTCGGCGCCGGCACACAGCGGAATACCAAAGCCAGGAGGCAAGGCCCCGGGGGGGGGCGCCGGGGGCAAGGCCTCCGCGGCGGGAGCCAAGGAGCCCGGGGAGCGGCCCCGGAGCATGCGCCTCGGGGGAGGCCTCGCCATGCACCGCGGCGGGCCCCTGGACAGAGACAGGGACAGCAGACACTCCAGTTCTACCTCCAGCCTGGCCTCCAGCGACGGCAAGGCCACGCCCGCCCACGCCGCCGCCGCCGCCGCCGCCGCGGTGGGGGCCGGAGCCACGCAGAGCACGGCCTGCAACACGGTCAGCGTGCAGCTACCTCAGACCCAGCAGCACCACAGCCACCCCAACACGGCCACCGTCGCACCTTTCATGTACAGGTACACACTCATGCACGCACACGCGCACACACGCGTGCACGCATTCATGCACTTATGCACACATGCACACAAACACTCATGCACACACTCATGCACGTACACACACAAACGCACACACACACACACACACAGGCACACATTCATGCACACACGCACACACGCACATGCATATGCAAACACACACACACACACACACACAAACACACCCCCTCTCATGCACGCACACACACACACACACACACACACACACACATACACACATCACATCTGATTGTATCCTAGCTGGTGGGTTTAGTGTTTAGTGTTTAGTGTAGCGTCAGAACGCTGCCGTCACAGACCCCTGCAGGTAGTTTGTATTGAAATACATTTTACGGCTCTTGGTTCCTGCAATGTATTCTGACGTTGGTTTATTGAGATGCCTCCGCAGAACAATAACTCATCCATCACGCCAGCCATTTGTAAAATATTAACAAGGAATGCTCCACTTGGGGGGTCGGACATGTGTGTGTGTGTGTGTGTGTGTGTGGTGAATGTACTATGTGTCTATGTGTCAACATCTCTATGTGAATATGGATGTCCATGTGTGCCTGCCATGTGCTGGTGTGACCCGTGTCTTTGACCCCATGTGACTGGCTCTACTGGTGATGAAGGTGCACGTCTAACTCATTTTGAAGGAGTCCTTTCCAATAACATCTCATTAGCCCCTTAACCACTTCCTCTGGCTGTGGTCTGGGAATGGCCTTTCTCAGGAACCCCGTTTCCCCCCTTTAGAGGAGCCCAGCCCCCCCTCCCCCCCCGCACACCCCCTGTCTTTAGCACTTGGGAACTTCCTCCTCCATTGTGTACATTTCAGATTCAATCAGCAGGCGGATCGTACCACCTTTTCTTGTCCGGTTGGGGTGTTCATAGGTGTACATCTTAGGGGGTAACAATGTCACAGGACTAGTAGACTGTTATCTCTAAAAGAACAATTCAAAAACATTAAACTTACAGATGCAAATCGATTTCTATGTTATAACAATAACTGGCCGCCATAGTTGTTATCCCCATAGATCTATCCTTCATAGATCTTCTCCTTTTTTATTTCTACATTTTGAATGTCGCACCCTCCCAACAGATATAAAACAGAATTTCCCGTACATAACACTTATTCTAAAAACGATATATCGCTGTCGGCACAGTAAGGATATTCATAGAACCAAGTTCAAGGTTATGCAGTAGTAATACTGTAGTTGAAAAGAATACTCTGCTGTGAAGTAAAGTCTTTACTATATATATATATATATATATATATATATATATATAATGATGATGCTAGTACCATAGTGCCGCTACCTCTGTCATAACATAGCTTAGCGCAGCGTGGGACTGTGTGTGGCCGCTCATATCTGATCCCTGAGCCTCGTGTGTTTACCCAGATCCCAAACAGACGGCGAGGACCCCATGAGCATGGAGCTGGGGCCGGGGGGCCGCTCCGCCGACGGCTCCCTTGGCAAGACCTCCATCGAGGACCTCTCAAGTATGTGGAAACACACACGCACGCACGCTTACTCGCACACTCACACACAAACGCACAAACTCACTCACTCTCACACACACACACACACACACACATACACACGCACACACGCACGCACACACACACACACATACACACACACACACACACACACACACACACACACACACACACACACACACACACACACACACACACACACACTCACTCTCACAAACCCTCATACACACACACACACTCACTTACACACACTTACTCTCAATCTCACTCTCACTCTCACAAACACTCACACTCACTCACTCACTCACTCACTCTCACAAACACTCACTCACTCACTCTCTAAACGTCCGCCCCGGTCCAGGTGAAGACCCGGAGACGCGGCGGCTGCGGACGGTGAAGAACATAGCCGACCTGCGGCAGAACCTGGAGGACACCATGTCCAGTTTACGAGGGACTCAGGTCACACACAGGTAAACGCCCGCGGAGAGCCGCCCTGCCGTCTCACCGTCTGGTGGCACCATCTCGCCCCCTAGTGGCGGCCGACTATAACAAGCACAGTTCATCCGGCCTGGTAGGTTCTACTAATACTTGGCTCGGTCATTTCGGTTTATTTCTGAAGCCTTTTTAATTGGTGGAGGCTATAACAAACCAAGGATCCAAGAGATGTCGGATCATCAAAGTGTATCAACTGACAATGTCCTGTCGCATGACTGCTTCCGAAGCCATGGCAGCCAATCAGGCGGAGCACTGGGGGTTTGACACCATGACCTAAGCCTAATGGATGATCAGCCGACTGTGTCCGTGTCGGCCTTGGAGAGATTTGACTTTGATCGCTGGCCATGCCTTTCATGTCATCTTTGATTTCGGAATCCGCTTTGAACTGGTCCCCCTCCCTGTGTGTGTGTGAGTGTGTGTGTGTGTGTGCGCCTGCGTGTGAGCTTGTGTGTGTGTGTGTGCGTGTTGGTGTGTGTGCGCAAGCGTGGGCACGTGTGTGTGTGTGTGTGTGTGTGTGTGTGTGTGTGTGTGTGTGTGTGTGCAAAAACGCGAGCGTGTGTGTGTGTGTGTGTGTGTGTGTGTGTGTGTGTGTGTGCAAAAGCGCGAGCACATGTGTGTGAGTGGTGCGAGCGCGTGTGTGTGTGTGTGTGTGTAATCCCTGAGCTGTGTGGGTGAATCCCCCTGACAGTGACCCAGTGGTCTCCCAACATTCAGCTTGGATTCCAGATCGTTTGTCCTACTTTAGACACTTTGAGAGAGAGCTCCTATTGTTTTATAGACTCACCGCAAAGTGCTTTCATGGGGCATTAAGATTGAGTGAAAGGACTTTGGGGGGAACGCACTCAGTTAATCTCAGCTCCATCTTTCATCACCTTTTCACAGTCGTCCACTCTTTTAAATCCACTTGATTTATTCTGTGCTTTCTTAGAATTTGACCGGACTTAAACCTGCACTAGGTTACTATTCTGTTGCAGCTATTTACTCCACACAACAATATCACAACTAGAGAGTTTCTTAAGCATAAAACCGCAATCCACCAAGTAGTAAATCCATCAAGGGAATATTTCTCTAAGTAATATTATTCATATAAACTATATAAGCTCTCAAGTTTTGAAGACAGGCAAGAGTGACGTGCTGCGGCGTATTAAATATAGCCTAGTTTTTTTCTGAGTGAGAAATACAATTTGTGGCGGGAGTGCGTGACAAAAGACCGAAATGAGTGACTGTCACGCTCAATGCGTGACACTTGAGAGCCCTGGCTATAAATGTAGCTTCAACTGTAGCTATAACCGTAGCTTCAACTGAAGCTATAACTGCAGCTTCAACTGTAGCTTCAACTGTAGCTATAACTGTAGCTTCAACTGTAGCTATAACTGTAGCTTCAACCGTAGCTATAACTGTAGCTTCAACTGTAGCTTCAACTTTAGCTTCAACCGTAGCTATAACTGCAGCTTCAACCGTAGCTATAACTGTAGCTTCAACCGTAGCTATAACTGTAGCTACAACTCCAGCCAATATAAATTGCTAATGAGAAGATGTACACAGTGCAGGTTTAAACAGACACAAGAAACTCCAGAGGGAATATAAAATAATGTTAAAGGGATTCTATTTTCCCTGAACTCCTCCTCTTTCCTCACAGCACCTTGGAAACCACCTTCGACGGCAGCATCACCACCGAGGTCAGCGGGGGTGGCGGCGTCAGCGTGGGTGGAGGAGGGGGAGGGGGAGGAGGAGGAGGAGGAGGAGGAGGAGGAGGAGGAGGAGGAGGCCGGAGCATCCTCAGCATCACCTCCTCCCGCCCGTCCCTGTCGTCATGGCGACTGGGCCAGTCCTCCAGTCCTCGCCTCCAGGCGGGCGACGCCCCCTCCTTGGGCAACGGCTACGGCGGCCGGGCGGCCGGGGGCGGCGGTCCCGTGGGGCGCTACCTGTACCCGGGTCACCTCCGGCGCCAGCTCGCCGGGAGGGGCGGAGCTCTGTGTGGGGAGCTGGGGGACCGCGCCGGCGACGACATCGACCTGGAGGGCATCGCCATGGAGGTCACGGGGTACATGAGCGACGGCGACGTGCTCACCAAGAACGTGACGCGCACCGACGACGTCACCAGCGGGTCAGTCCATTATTCACTTTCTTATAGGGGTGATACCATGCCACCAGGTGTGAGTGTGATCAGCCGTTACGAGCCCTTTGAAAATCTGCCTTTCACCTGTGCCCTGGTGACATCACAAGTGGGCGTGTCCACCGAGATGTACACTGGATAGGTCTACAAGCCTACCCAGTGGACTGTGGCAAATGTCGCTGATCTATCCATCATACATCTAGGGGGACACGCCCAATTCTGACATCACTAAAATGCAGGAAAGGGCCGATTTTCAAGCGGCTTGTAATGACTAATCACACTCACACCTGGTGGTATGATATCACCGCTTTAACCGTTAGTTTAGTGGCTGTGCGGTCACCCTGTGTTTGCAGTCCATCCACAAGAGGGCGCCAGAGGACTTATTTACAATTCTTTAAGGATTCAAACATTGAGCCATGGATTTCTAATAAGATCTCTATTCTGCTGGCCCTCGGTAGCGCAACAACATTGTTTCAGCTAGAAAAAAGTCATACACAGACCCCCTGTCACCGTGCCGTGCCTGATAACCTGTTTATTTGCCTGCTCAAAGTCCACGTCCGTGTTGCAACAGGCCCCATGCATACCTCGGCCGTCCCCACACTGCAATTGAATCCTCTGCGCTCATCATTATGAAATTATGAAGGGAGCCAGCTAGCCCTTGAGGTGCCAAGAACAAGCTTGAGACGGTGTTTAGAGCTCGCTAAATACAGGGCTATCTTTAAGGACGCGTCTGTAAACACTTTAGGGTGACATTATACCAGAACAAAATGGGATTAGCTCTGCATAAATCTGTTATGTAAACTTGCGTCTTGCAATCTGCAAGCGAGCCATGATCGCACTTATATCATGGATCAAGTCAAAATGACATTTTACATTTAGCCCATTTAGCAGACAAGTGCCAACCACAAAGATTCTCTAGGTTAACCCATTCCCCCCCCCCCCATATACAACAAAGCTAGCTAGGATAAGACGCTACACAATGTTAAGTACTATTTTTTTGCGCCAGGACTTACAACATC
>NW_028178401.1:0-1000 GCF_964030765.1 Micromesistius poutassou | reverse complement strand
TAAAAATAGCCCGAATATGCACCCTCCTAAAGTTCATGGTGAGGTGCCTTCATCAACCTCCTTCTGTTGTATTAGGCATCTACTGCCACCTACAGGCCTACGATGTGTGAACAGGGTTTGGAAAATAGTGAGGTCCGTTCGTTGTGCTCACAGATACATCACATACGGTGGATACAACGTAACCGGTCTAAACTGAATAAAGGACTCATCTCAGAGAAGTTCTTTTTTTTTACACATTTGTATTTAGTTTCCAATTCATAGCTCTCAACAC
Organism: Micromesistius poutassou; assembly: GCF_964030765.1. Taxonomy (NCBI): domain Eukaryota; kingdom Metazoa; phylum Chordata; class Actinopteri; order Gadiformes; family Gadidae; genus Micromesistius; species Micromesistius poutassou. Next base: position 729 of record NW_028178401.1, on the reverse strand, counting down.
ATTCCAGAGAGTACCATTAGCTGGCTATGGGCACAGTAGTAGAGTAGAGAACACCTCATCTGTCTTCATTAGTAATACACCTCAATATACGACAATATCAATATCAATCTCAAGTGACAAATGTTAAGGATTTCAGAGAAAAGTACACATTGGGTCTTTATATCTTATAATAATAATATATGCCAGTTAGAACACATTCTCAGCATGTTTGGCCCAGCGGGACTCAAACCCATAACCCTGGCAGTGTTAATGCGATAATTAGAACACAAACTGGGCCCCTAGTAAAAAAAAGTTTCAAGGTTTCAAACCAACACTGTGTTGACTGGAACAGGAAGTCGGAGTCAATCCACTTCATCCGCCCAAATTTGCACAAATTACAAAGATCTCTGTAAAAAAAAAACAGCCCCTTTCAGTTTTTGGTCCGATGCACTTTCTGTGACGTCTTAGATGAGCAGAACAGTGAACCTGGTGTATTAGGTACCGTAACATATCATCTCTGAACGTCTCTCCTGTGTGTCGTAGTTGTACAGAGCGTCTCTGCTGTTCGAGACGATCCGTCATGAGACTCAGCCCAGTGCAGAAAACAAGATCCGCCTCCTGGACCTCCAGACCAGCACCTACCAGGCTCTCCAGAGGGTCCTGGTCAGCCTCGGTAACTCCCGCTCTCGCCTCTCATTCCTTTAGGGGGAAATTCTTTTACAAATGATTTAAATGATGTAGGCCTAGAAC
>NW_028178402.1:0-14475 GCF_964030765.1 Micromesistius poutassou | reverse complement strand
CGACGACGGGCGCAGGAGGCTGTCGGCCCCGGGGCCCTAGGGAGAGTTGGAGTTGGTCCCGAGCGACGGCAGGGAGCCGCTTTAATCCTCCTGTTTCCTGTCCCAATCCCTTTGGCACCAATCACCAAGCTGGCTTTTTTCACCTGGCGCGCTATTGGCCGGTTAAACACCATGACGACAGAGAAGCGTCGCAAGCAGCTTTGTGTTTACAATTTACACTCAACATGGCGGCCGGCGGAGCGGAGCGACCGCCGCCCGTCGGTGCAGCCGCCGCTGCTGTTTGAAGTGATTTCAGGGGCAGGTTGTCTCTGGAAGCTGAAACTGAAACTCGCCCCGGAGCAATTCCTCCAAAGAAAGGATGTATTTGCTTTACTGCCGACTGGTTTTGGTAACAGTTTAATCTACCAGCTAGCCCCGCTGGTGGCCAATCGCTTGCAGCCATTTGAACTACTCCCGCCTCTTGTGCCGGAGGAAATAATGGCACCCTTACCAGACCAACGTGCAATCTGTGTGTGTAGCGTGTTGTTGAGGGTGTGTGTAGCGTGTTGAGGGTGTGTGTAGCGTGTTGAGGGTGTGTGTAGCGTGTTGTTGAGGGTGTGTGTAGCGTGTTGTAGAGGGTGTGTGTAGCGTGTTGAGGGTGTGTGTAGCGTGGTGTTGAGGGTGTGTGTAGCGTGTTGAGGGTGTGTGTAGCGTGTTGAGGGTGTGTGTAGCGTGTTGAGGGGGTGTGTAGCGTGTTGAGGTTGTGTGTAGCGTGTTGAGGGTGTGTGTAGCGTGTTGAGGGTGTGTGTAGTGTTGTGAGGGTGTGTGTAGTGTTGTTGAGGGTGTGTGTAGCGTGATGTTGAGGGTGTTAGGTGTTTTTGGGTGTGTGTAGCGTGGTGTTGAGGGTGTGTGTAGCGTGGTGTTGAGGGTGTGTGTAGCGTGGTGTTGAGGGTGTGTGTAGCGTGTTGAGGGTGTGTGTAGCGTGTTGAGGGTGTAGTGTGGTGTTGAGGGTGTGTGTAGCGTGTTGAGGGTGTGTGTAGCGTGTTGTTGAGGGTGTGTGTAGCGTGGTGTTGAGGGTGTGTGTAGCGTGGTGTTGAGGGTGTGTGTAGCGTGTTGAGGGGGTGTGTAGCGTGTTGAGGGGGTGTGTAGCGTGTTGAGGGGGTGTGTAGCGTGGTGTTGTGGGTGTGTGTAGCGTGTTGAGGGGGTGTGTAGCGTGTTGAGGGTGTGTGTAGCGTGTTGAGGGTGTGTGTAGCGTGGTGTTGAGGGTGTGTGTAGCGTGTTGAGGGTGTGTGTAGCGTGGTGTTGAGGGTGTGTGTAGCGTGGTGTTGAGGGTGTGTGTAGCGTGTTGAGGGTGTGTGTAGCGTGTTGAGGGTGTGTGTAGCGTGTCGAGGGTGTGTGTAGCGTGTCGAGGGTGTGTGTAGCGTGTCGAGGGTGTGTGTAGAGTGTCGAGGGTGTGTGTAGTGTGTCGAGGGTGTGTGTAGCGTGTCGAGGGTGTGTGTAGCGTGTCGAGGGTGTGTGTAGCGTGTCGAGGGTGTGTAGCGTGTCGAGGGTGTGTGTAGCGTGTCGAGGGTGTGTGTAGCGTGTCGAGGGTGTGTGTAGCGTGTCGAGGGTGTGTGTAGCGTGTCGAGGGTGTGTGTAGCGTGGTGTTGAGGGTGTGTGTAGCGTGGTGTTGAGGGTGTGTGTAGCGTGGTGTTGAGGGTGTGTGTAGCGTGGTGTTGAGGGTGTGTGTAGCGTGTTGAGGGTGTGTGTAGCGTGGTGTTGAGGGTGTGTGTAGCGTGGTGTTGAGGGTGTGTGTAGCGTGTTGAGGGTGTGTGTAGCGTGTTGAGGGTGTGTGTAGCATGTTGAGGGTGTGTGTAGCGTGTTGAGGGTGTGTGTAGCGTGTTGAGGGTGTGTGTAGCGTGGTGTTGAGGGTGTGTGTAGCGTGGTGTTGAGGGTGTGTGTAGCGTGGTGTTGAGGGTGTGTGTAGCGTGTTGAGGGTGTGTAGCGTGTTGAGGGTGTGTGTAGCGTGTTGTTGAGGGTGTGTGTAGCGTGTTGTTGAGGGTGTGTGTAGCGTGTTGTTGAGGGTGTGTGTAGCGTGTTGTTGAGGGTGTGTGTAGCGTGTTGAGGGTGTGTGTAGCGTGTTGAGGGTGTGTGTAGCGTGTCGAGGGTGTGTGTAGCGTGTCGAGGGTGTGTGTAGCGTGTCGAGGGTGTGTGTAGCGTGTCGAGGGTGTGTGTAGCGTGTCGAGGGTGTGTGTAGCGTGGTGTTGAGGGTGTGTGTAGCGTGTTGAGGGTGTGTGTAGCGTGTTGAGGGTGTGTGTAGCGTGTTGAGGGTGTGTGTAGCGTGTTGAGGGTGTGTGTAGCGTGTTGAGGGTGTGTGTAGCGTGTTGAGGGTGTGTGTAGCGTGGTGTTGAGGGTGTGTGTAGCGTGTTGAGGGTGTGTGTAGCGTGTTGAGGGTGTGTGTAGCGTGTTGAGGGTGTGTGTAGCGTGGTGTTGAGGGTGTGTGTAGCGTGGTGTTGAGGGTGTGTGTAGCGTGTTGAGGGTGTGTGTAGCGTGGTGTTGAGGGGGTGTGTAGCGTGGTGTTGAGGGGGTGTGTAGCGTGGTGTTGAGGGTGTGTGTAGCGTGGTGTTGAGGGTGTGTGTAGCGTGTTGAGGGTGTGTGTAGCGTGTTGAGGGTGTGTGTAGCGTGTTGAGGGTGTGTGTAGCGTGGTGTTGAGGGTGTGTGTAGCGTGGTGTTGAGGGGGTGTGTAGCGTGTTGTTGAGGGTGTGTGTAGCGTGTTGTTGAGGGTGTGTGTCGCGTGTTGAGGGTGTGTGTCGCGTGTTGAGGGTGTGTGTCGCGTGTTGAGGGTGTGTGTAGCGTGGTGTTGAGGGTGTGTGTAGCGTGGTGTTGAGGGTGTGTGTAGCGTGTTGAGGGTGTGTGTAGCGTGTTGTTGAGGGTGTGTGTAGCGTGGTGTTGAGGGTGTGTGTAGCGTGTTGAGGGTGTGTGTAGCGTGTTGTTGAGGGTGTGTGTAGCGTGTTGAGGGTGTGTGTAGCGTGTCGAGGGTGTGTGTAGCGTGTCGAGGGTGTGTGTAGCGTGTCGAGGGTGTGTGTAGCGTGTCGAGGGTGTGTGTAGCGTGTCGAGGGTGTGTGTAGCGTGTCGAGGGTGTGTGTAGCGTGTTGAGGGTGTGTGTAGCGTGTTGTTGAGGGTGTGTGTAGCGTGTTGAGGGTGTGTGTAGCGTGTTGAGGGTGTGTGTAGCGTGTTGAGGGTGTGTGTAGCGTGTTGTTGAGGGTGTGTGTAGCGTGTTGAGGGTGTGTGTAGCGTGGTGTTGAGGGTGTGTGTAGCGTGTTGAGGGTGTGTAGCGTGTTGAGGGTGTGTGTAGCGTGTTGAGGGTGTGTGTAGCGTGTTGAGGGTGTGTGTAGCGTGTTGAGGGTGTGTGTAGCGTGTTGAGGGTGTGTGTAGCGTGTTGTTGAGGGTGTGTGTAGCGTGTTGAGGGTGTGTGTAGTGTGTTGAGGGTGTGTGTAGCGTGGTGAGGGTGTGTGTAGCGTGGTGAGGGTGTGTGTAGCGTGTTGAGGGTGTGTGTAGCGTGTTGAGGGTGTGTGTAGCGTGTTGTTGAGGGTGTGTGTAGCGTGTTGAGGGTGTGTGTAGCGTGTTGAGGGTGTGTGTAGCGTGTTGAGGGTGTGTGTAGCGTGTTGAGGGTGTGTGTAGCGTGGTGTTGAGGGTGTGTGTAGCGTGGTGTTGAGGGTGTGTGTAGCGTGTTGAGGGTGTGTGTAGCGTGGTGTTGAGGGTGTGTGTAGCGTGTTGAGGGTGTGTGTAGCGTGGTGTTGAGGGTGTGTGTAGCGTGTTGAGGGTGTGTGTAGCGTGTTGAGGGTGTGTGTAGCGTGGTGTTGAGGGTGTGTGTAGCGTGGTGTTGAGGGTGTGTGTAGCATGGTGTTGAGGGTGTGTGTAGCGTGTTGAGGGTGTGTGTAGCGTGTTGACGGTGTGTGTAGCGTGTTGAGGGTGTGTGTAGCGTGTTGTTGAGGGTGTGTAGCGTGTTGTTGAGGGTGTGTGTAGCGTGTTGTTGAGGGTGTGTAGCGTGTTGAGGGTGTGTGTAGCGTGTTGAGGGTGTGTGTAGCGTGTTGAGGGGGTGTGTAGCGTGTTGAGGGTGTGTGTAGCGTGTTGAGGGTGTGTGTAGCGTGTTGTTGAGGGTGTGTGTAGCGTGTTGTGGGTGTGTGTAGCGTGTTGTGGGTGTGTGTAGCGTGTTGAGGGTGTGTGTAGCGTGTTGTGGGTGTGTGTAGCGTGTTGTGGGTGTGTGTAGCGTGTTGAGGGTGTGTGTAGCGTGTTGTGGGTGTGTGTAGCGTGTTGTGGGTGTGTCTACGCTGCGTGGGAGTCAGCGGCTCCCTGTGATTACATTGTTGTCGTCATCGTTCTGGTTCTGTCACATCGTGTGTGTGTGTGTGTGTGTGTGTGTGTGTGTGTGTGTGTGTGTGTGTGTGTGTGTGTGTGTGTGTGTGTGTGTGTGTGTGTGTGTGTGTGTGTGTGTGTGTGTGTGTGTGTGTGTGTGTGTGTGTGGCTATAGTATATATTTCTCTCCAGCGGTCATTAGAAGCGAGTGATGGCAGAAAATCAATTTGTAGCCATGAGAGGAATGTGAACACAGCGCTCTGTCACATGAGGACCAATGGCTGCTCTGCTACGGCTCAATGGGCTGGTGAACCTCTACACATGGACGGAGCTATCTGTGGGTGACACGCTAGTTAGCTAGCGCCTAGCTCTGCAGTTAGCTACAGAGCTACCTGCAGTTAGCCCTGCCGTTAGCTGTTAGCCCTGCTGTTAGCCGTTAGCTCTACAATTAGCCCTGCTGTTAGCCTTGCTGTTAGCCGTTAGCTCTGCCGTTAGCCCTGCCGTTAGCCCTTCTGTTAGCCGTTAGCCCTGCTGTTAGCCATTAGCCCTGCCGTTAGCTCTACAGTTAGCCCTGCCGTTAGCCCTGCAGTTAGCCGTTAGCCGTTAGCCCTGCCGTTAGCCCTGCCGTTAGCCGTCAGCCCTGCCGTTAGCTCTACAGTTAGCTCTACAGTTAGCCCTGGCGTTAGCCCTGCAGTCAGGTGACCGTGGGTTCTGTCTCCAGGCGACGTGTTTCCGGGCGCCGCCCCCTTCCTGTCCGGGTACCCGGGCCCCGCCCACCTGACCCCCGACCCCGCCTACAGAGCGGCCAATCCCAGCAACCTGCAGATGGCCCAGCTGTGGAGCTCGCACGCCCACGAAGGTACACACACACACACACACACACACACACACACACACACACACACACACACACACACACACACACACACACACACACACACACACACACACACACACACCCCCCTGCTCTATATTGGGAGCCCCCCCCCCCCTCCTTCTGTCTCCTCCTCAGCTCCTCTGGGCCGTGTGCTACATAGGGCCCCGGCCGTCCTTCATCTCCTCCTCCTCCTGCTCTCCTCCTCCTCCCGCTCCTCCTCCTCCTCCTGCTCCTCCTCCTCCTGCTCCTCCCCCTCCCCCTCCTCCTCCTCCCCCTCCTCCTCTTCCTCCTCCCCCTCCCCTCCTCCTCCTCCTCCCCCTCCCCTCCTCCTCCTCCTCCTCCTCCTCCTCCTCCTCCTCCTCCTCCTCATCGACGGCTCAGAGCCGGTCACCTGATCCTCTCTCTCTCTGTTTGGCCTCCACGTATCTCGCCCTTCTACTCTTTCCCGTGTGTGTGTGTGTGTGTGTGTGTGTGTGGTCCTCAGTGTTATTGTTCGCTGTCCTTCGTGGTTCCTCCCTCAGACTGGCTCCACTTCCTCTTCCTCTCCTCGCCTCCTCGCCCCCTCGCCTCCTCCCCTCATCCCCTCGCCTCCTCTCCTCGCCTCCTCCCCTCACCTCCTCCCCTCGCTTCCTCCTCCCCTCGCTTCCTCCTCCCCTCGCCTCCTCCCCTCCTCCCCTCGCCTCCTCCCCTCCTCCCCTCGCCTCCTCCTCCCCTCGCCTCCTCCCCTCGCCTCCTCCTCCCCTCGCCTCCTCCCCTCGCTTCCTCCCCTCGCCTCCTCCTTCCCTCGCCTCCTCCTCCCCTCACCCCCTCGCCTCCTCCCCTCACCCCCTCGCCTCCTCCCCTCACCCCCTCGCCTCCTCCCCTCCTCGCCTCGCTTCCTCCCCTCGCCTCCTACAGTGTTACGGTGGTGTGTTACCGTGGTGTGTTACAGCGGTGTGTTACCGTGGTTTGTTACTACGGTGTGTTACGGTGGTGTGTTACCGTGGTGTGTTACGGTGGTGTGTTACCGCGGCGTGTTACGGTGGTGTGTTACCACGGTGTGTTACAGCGGCGTGTTACGGTGGTGTGTTACCACGGTGTGTTACAGCGGCGTGTTACGGTGGTGTGTTACAGCGGCGTGTTACCGTGGTGTGTTACTGCGGCGTGTTACGGTGGTGTGTTACCACGGTGTGTTACAGCGGTGTGTTACCGTGGTGTGTTACGGTGGTGTGTTACCGTGGTGTGTTACCACGGTGTGTTACAGCGGCGTGTTACCGTGGTGTGTTACGGTGGTGTGTTACCACGGTGTGTTACAGCGGCGTGTTACGGTGGTGTGTTACGGTGGTGTGTTACTACGGTGTGTTACCGTGGTGTGTTACAGCGGCGTGTTACTACGGTGTGTTACGGTGGTGTGTTACTACGGTGTGTTACCGTGGTGTGTTACAGCGGTGTGTTACGGTGGTGTGTTACAGCGGCGTGTTACCGTGGTTTGTTACTACGGTGTGTTACTGTGGTGTGTTACCGCGGCGTGTTACAGCGGCGTGTTACGGTGGTGTGTTACAGCGGCGTGTTACGGTGGTGTGTTACTACGGTGTGTTACAGCGGCGTGTTACAGCGGCGTGTTACAGCGGCGTGTTACGGTGGTGTGTTACGGTGGTGTGTTACTACGGTGTGTTACCGTGGTGTGTTACAGCGGCGTGTTACGGCGGTGTGTTACAGCGGCGTGTTACGGTGGTGTGTTACAGCGGCGTGTTACCGTGGTTTGTTACTACGGTGTGTTACCGTGGTGTGTTACTACGGTGTGTTACTGTGGTGTGTTACCGCGGCGTGTTACGGTGGTGTGTTACCACGGTGTGTTACAGCGGCGTGTTACAGTGGTGTGTTACGGTGGTGTGTTACCGCGGCGTGTTACGGTGGTGTGTTACTACGGTGTGTTACAGCGGCGTGTTACAGCGTTGTGTTACTACGGTGTGTTACCGCGTTGTGTTACGGTGGACAGCCGGGTCGCTGTCTGCTGTAGCCGAGTCGTTTAAACTGTTAACTTTAACCTGGTTAAGAGTTGCTGGTCTTTAAAGTGTTAACTTTAACCTGGTTAAGAGTTGCTGGTCTTTAAAGTGTTAACTTTAACCTGGTTAAGAGTTGCTGGTCTTTAAAGTGTTAACTTTAACCTGGTTAAGAGTTGCTGGTCTTTAAAGTGTTAACTTTAACCTGGTTAAGAGTTGCTGGTCTTTAAAGTGTTAACTTTAACCTGGTTAAGAGTTGCTGGTCTTTAAAGTGTTAACTTTAACCTGGTTAAGAGTTGCTGGTCTTTAAAGTGTTAACTTTAACCTGGTTAAGAGTTGCTGGTCTTTAAAGTGTTAACTTTAACCTGGTTAAGAGTTGCTGTTCTTTAAACTGTTAACTTTAACCTAATGTCACGCCTGCACCTTTTTCCTGGCGCCGGGACGCCCGGCTTGGGTGTCTCCCCCCCTCCCCCCTCCCCCCCCTCCCCCCGGCTATATATAAAGACCGTCTCTGGGAGCAGCTGGCCCCGGGAAAAGGTTGTTTTGGTTTGGCCCCCCACCCCTAGCGACCCTGGTGGCCGGTTGTAACGGGTAGGCTCTGGGGGCCCGCTGGGCTCTGGTCCTGTTGTTCACTGCTCTCTGTCCCCCCCCCCAGGCTACCCGGCTCTGCCCAGCAGCCTGTACCCCTCCCCCTACCTGACCCTGGGACACCTGGACGGCCCCGCCCTGTCCACACACCCGCTGTACGACACGCACAAAGGTCAGTCCCTCCCCCGTCTCCCCCCTCCTCTCCCTCCCCCTCCCCCCCTCTCCTTCTCCCTCTCCTCCTCTCCTCTCCCTCCCTCCCTCCCTCCCTCCCTCCCTCCCTCCCTCCCTCTCCTCCCCCCCCCTCCTCTCCTCTCCTCCTCCCTCCCCCCCTCTCCTTCTCCCTCTCCTCCTCTCCTCTCCCTCCCTCCCTCCCTCCCTCCCTCCCTCCCTCCCTCCCCCGTCTCCCCCCTCCTCTCCCTCCCCCTCCCCCCCTCTCCTTCTCCCTCTCCTCCTCTCCTCTCCCTCCCTCCCTCCCTCCCTCCCTCCCTCCCTCCCTCCCCCGTCTCCCCCCTCCTCTCCCTCCCCCTCCCCCCCTCTCCTTCTCCCTCTCCTCCTCTCCTCTCCCTCCCTCCCTCCCTCCCTCCCTCCCTCTCCTCCCCCTCCCTCCCTCTTAGGGCTGAACGATTTCAGGAAAAGATCTAATTGCGATTTTTCTGGTAGATATTGCGATTTCGATTTGATCCACGATTTTCTTCAAATCAAGTTTCAGTGCAATATTCACAATGAACAGTAATATTTACAAACATGACATCATACCATTAAAACATTACATGCCATTACTCTAATGCAAGAATGAAAACTAAAGGTAAGAATTGATTTCAAATGTATGCAAAAAATCTTTAATTTTGTCAAGTTAAAAGAGTTAAACAAAATACAAAAGAAACTTTACAGTAAATGAAATTGAAAAGTAATGGTAATAAAATAAACTCTTACTAAAATAAAATGACCCTACCTAAATATGTCAGACATAACAGGTGGGCTATGGTTCAGCAGCACCCACATATTACACATCTATTCTGTAAACCAGGGGTGTCAAACTGTACAGTGGGTCTTGGACAAGTCGCGGGCCGGAGTTGTTGACGGGGGGGCGGGGGGGGGGGGGGGGGTTGCGATCTGTCGGAGTTGACGCTCCAGGGTTACCGCGCCGAGACGCGCGTCAACGCGTTAACGCTGAAATGCCGGCGGGCCAGTTGCTTTACATTAGTTGGGGACATTACATCATAACAGGGTCCGCGGGCGGAGTTGTTGACGGGGGGAGACTTTTCACCGGACTTTTTTGTCATGCACTCGTCGTGCAAATGCCTGTGGTGATTTCTCAAGTGCCGGTATAAATAGTTGACAACAGATCTCGGGTCAGTCAGGAACACGGAAGAAACCGCGGCTTTGGCGATCACGAGATCGCGTTGTCTGAAATCGCAAAAAAACTATAAATCGTTCAGCCCTACTCCCTCTCCTCTCCCTCCCTCTCCTCCTCCCCCTCCTCTCCTCTCCTTCCTCCCTCCCTCCCTCCCTCCCCCCCCTCCTCTCCTCCCTCCCCCCCCTCCGGTCCATTCAGTGGTTGCCATGGAGACCCCTCTCATCCAGTTGTCTGTTCGTTGCAGAGGGCTTCTACCTGCCGGCCTCCATCAGCCAATCAGCCCTCCTGCCTCCTTCCGGCCCCGCCCCCCTCCCCCCCAGCACCACGCCCCCCCAGCGCTCCTCCCGGGACGGCAGCCGGGACCAGCTGTACCGGGTAGACCCGGAGAACGAGAGGGAGCGAGAGAGAGAGAGGGAACGACAGAGGGAGCACGAGAGAGACAGTGACAGAGAGAGAGAGAGGGGGCGGGAGAGAGACAGTGACAGAGAGAGAGAGAGGGGGCGGGAGAGAGACGGCGACAGAGAGAGAGAGAGGGGGCGGGAGAGAGACGGTGACAGAGAGAGAGAGAGGGGGCGGTTGAAGGAGGGGGCGTGGCCCTACAGCGTGGTGGACCTGACCCAGGACGGCAGGGGCGGGGCCGAGAGGGGGGGGCGGGGCCGCGAGCAGAGCTGGCCCTTCCACCTCCACCAGCAGCCCCCCCCCCAGCCCCCGCACCGCGCCCCGTCGCCCCGCCCCCCCTCCTCCTCCTCCCAACACGTCCCCTACCCGGGCCCCGAGGGGGAGGGGCGGCGGGGGGGGGAGGAGGGCGGAGTCCGGACGCAGCTCGCCGGCCACACCCACCGCCACCCCCCCAGCCCCCCCAGGCCCCTCCCCCCCGCACACACACAGACTAACGCACACACGGACAGAGACCGGACAAGGAGGGCGGAGCCCGGGACGCTCCCCGCGCCCTACGGCGTGCCCCCCCCCCCTCCACCCCTCCTCCTCCTCCCCAGCGCCCTCCTCCCCCTCGCCCTCTGGGGGCGGGGCCCTCTCCCTGGCCTACGCCCCCCCCACAGCGCGGGAGCCAACCAGGGAGCAGCGAGTGACCGCGCCCACATACGTGCCTTCAGTGGAGGTTTATGACGAGCGGGCGGGGCCCATCCAGATCGCCTCTCAGGCCCGGGACCACAAACACAGGGAGAGGGAGAGAGAGAGAGAGAGGGAGAGAGACAGGGAGAGGGAGAGAGACAGGGAGAGGGAGAGAGACAGGGAGAGAGAGAGGGACGTCTCCAGGTTCCCTGACCGGAGCCAGGTGGAGCGTCCCCCCCCGGCCCGGGAGGCCTCCAGCCCGAGGGAGGAGGGCTCTGTGATCCGGTCCAACGGGACCTCGGGCAGACGGGGGCCGGACCCCCCCTCCTCCTCCTCCTCCTCTGGGCTCGGCGGCCAATCAGGCTTCGGCCCGGAAAGCGGACGTGACACAAACAAACACTCACTGCGCCTGGGCCTGGAGCAGCAGCAACAACGTCTGGGCCTGGAGCAGCAGCAACGTCTGGGCCAGGAGCAGCGCCTGGAGCAGCAGCAACGTCTGGGCCTGGAGCAGCAACAACGTCTGGGCCTGGAGCAGCAACAACGTCTGGGCCTGGAGCAGCGCCTGGAGCAGCAACAACGTCTGGGCCTGGAGCTGCGCCTGGAGCAGCTTCAACGCCTGGAACAACAACACCAACGTCTGGGCCAGGAGCAGCGCCTGGAGCAGCAACAACGTCTGGGCCAGGAGCAGCGCCTGGAGCAGCAACAACGTCTGGGCCAGGAGCAGCGCCTGGAGCAGCAACAACGTCTGGGCCTGGAGCAGCAACAACGTCTGGGCCAGGAGCAGCGCCTGGAGCAGCAACAACGTCTGGGCCTGGAGCAGCAACAACGTCTGGGCCTGGAGCAGCGCCTGGAGCAGCAGCAACGTCTGGGCCTGGAGCAGCGCCTGGAGCAGCAGCAACGTCTGGGCCTGGAGCAGCACCTGGAGCAGCAGCAACGTCTGGGCCAGGAGCAGCGCCTGGAGCAGCAGCAACGTCTGGGCCTGGAGCAGCAACAACGTCTGGGCCTGGAGCAGCGCCTGGAGCAGCAGCAACGTCTGGGCCTGGAGCAGCGCCTGGAGCAGCTTCAACGCGTGGAACAACAACATCAACGTCTGGGCCTGGAGCAGCGCCTGGAGCAACAACGTCTGGGCCAGGAGCAGCAGCAACGTCTGGGCCTGGAACAGCGCCTGGAACAACAACAACGTCTGGGCCTGGAGCAGCGCCTGGAACAACAACAACAACAACGTCTGGGCCTGGAACAACAACAACGTCTGGGCCTGGAACAGCGCCTGGAACAACAACAACGTCTGGGCCTGGAACAGCGCCTGGAACAACAACAGCGCCTGGGCCTGGAGCAGCAGCAACGTCTGGGTCTGGAACATCAGCAGCAACGCCTGGGCCTGGAACAGCGCCTGGGCCTGGAGCAGCACCTGAACAGCAACAACAACGTCTGGCCTGGAGCAGCGTCTGGGCCTGGAGCAGCGCCTGGAGCAGCAGCAGCTCAGCCTGGAGCGGCCGGGCTCGGAGCCCAAGTGGAGCAGCTTGAGCCCGCTGGCCAGCTACGCCGCCAGCCACATGGCCGCCCTGGCTGCTCAGCACGGACACGCCCCCCCCCACCGGGCCCCCTCCCCCCTCAGCACCCCCCTCCCCCGCCAGTCCCCCCGCCCCCCTGCCCTGCCCAGCCCGGGGGCCGCCGGGGGGGGCGGCGAGGACGGGGGGGCCAAGACGCGCTACCTGGACCCGTCGGCGGCGCTGTACCCGCGGGCCCCCGGCGCCCCCGGCCCCCCCGGGGAGCGGGGGCCCGAGGCGGGCGGGGCCCCCGGGGAGGTGTCGGCCATGCAGAGCCTCATCAAGTACAGCGGGACCTTCCCCCCGGAGGCGGGGGCCCGGCCGGCGGCCCCCGACGCGCGGGGCCCCTTCGGGGGCCTGGGCAGCGTGCGGCTGGAGGCTGAGCGGCAGCGGGCGGGGGGGGCGGGCCGCATGCCCCCCCCCCCGCTGAAGCGGGAGCAGGACCGGCCGGACAGCGCCCGGTCCTTCGGCCGCGAGGGGGAGGGGGAGGTCCGCCACCCCCCCGTGGGCATCGCCGTGGCGGTCGCTCGGCAACGGGACAGCGGGAGCAGCAAGCAGAACGGAGGCGACGGCCAGAGAGCCCTGATGCAGAGCAAAGGTACGCACTCACTGTACTGTAAACGTGTCCTTTACTGTAAACATCTTTACTGTAAACAGTCTGTCCTTTACTGTAAACATCTTTACTGTAAACATGTCGGTCCAATAGACAGTCTGTCCTTTACTGTAAACATCTTTACTGTAAACAGTCTGTCCTTTACTGTAAACATCTTTACTGTAGACAGTCTGTCCTTTACTGTAAACATCTTTACTGTAGACAGTCTGTCCTTTACTGTAAACATGTCGGTCCAATAGACAGTCTGTCCTTTACTGTAAACATCTTTACTGTAGACAGTCCTTGTACCTTTTACTGTAAACATCTTACTGTAACAGTCGGTCCTTTACTGTAAACATTTCGGTCCAATAGACAGTCTGTCCTTAACTGTAAACATCTTTACTGTAAACATGTCGGTCCAATAGACAGTCTGTCCTTTACTGTAAACATCTTTACTGTAGACAATCTGTCCTTTACTGTAAACATCTTTACTGTAGACAATCTGTCCTTTACTGTAAACATCTTTACTGTAAACATGTCGGTCCAATAGACAGTCTGTCCTTTACTGTAAACATCTTTACTGTAAACATGTCAGCCCAATAGACAGTTTGTCCTTTACTGTAAACATCTTTACTGTAAACATTTCGGTCCAATAGACAGTCTGTCCTTAACTGTAAACATCTTTACTGTAAACATGTCGGCCCAATAGACAGTCTGTCCTTTACTGTAAACATCTTTACTGTAGACAGTCTGTCCTTTACTGTAAACATCTTTACTGTAAACATTTCGGTCCAATAGACAGTCTGTCCTTTACTGTAAACATCTTTACTGTAAACATGTCGGTCCAATAGACAGTCTGTCCTTTAATGTAAACATCTTTACTGTAAACATGTCGGTCCAATAGACAGTCTGTCCTTTACTGTAAACATCTTTACTGTAAACATGTCGGTCCAATAGACAGTCTGTCCTTTACTGTAAACATCTTTACTGTAGACAGTCTATCCTTTACTGTAAACATCTTTACTGTAGACAGTCTGTCCTTTACTGTAAATATCTTAACTGTAGACAGTCTATCCTTTACTGTAAACATCTTCCCCCCCCCCCCCCCTCCAGATGATGGCCGTGGGGAGGGCCGCTCCCGTCACCATGACGACCGTCACCATGACGACCGGCTGCTGTCGGCCAGACTGGAGCGGGAGCAGGAGAAAGTGCTCAGGTAGTGTGTGTGTGTGTGTGTGTGTGTGTGTGTGTGTGTGTGTGTGTGTGTGTGTGTGTGTGTGTGTGTGTGTCCCGTTGGTGCAGGTGTGTAACTCCGCCCCCCCCCCCCCCCCCCCCCCCCCCCCACAGGGAGTCCAAGGAGCTGGCGGAGTTCACCCAGATGCACCCCGCCCCGCTGGCCCCCGGCCTCATGACCTCCAACCTGATGGTGACCGGGGGGGCGGGCCGCTGGGCCCCCGACCCCGCCCTCGCCTCCCACCCCTGGATGCCCCGCCCCGGAGCCCCGCCCCCCGTCTGGCTACCGGGCTCGCCTTACGGTAAGACACGCCCCCCCCCCCCGCCCTGAGACACGCCCCCCCCCCACCCTGAGACACGCCCCCCCACCCTGAGACACGCCCCCTCACCCTGAGACACGCCCCCCCCCCCACCCTGAGACACGCCCCCTCACCCTGAGACACGCCCCCCCCCACCCTGAGACACGCCCCCCCACCCTGAGACACGCCCCCCCCACCCTGAGACATGCCCCCTCACCCTGAGACACGCCCCCCCCACCCTGAGACACGCCCCCCCCCCACCCCCCATGCCCTCTCTTCCTCCCTCACCGTCTCCCCCCCCTCCAGGTCTGGGGCCCCCGTCCCTCCACCAGGCCCTGGGCCCCGGCTACCCCCCCACCCTGCAGCGCTCCATGCCGCCTTCCTACCAGTTTGCCCGGGACCCCCCAGTCTGGACAGCTCCTGGTCATTCCCCACGGAGCACCTGCCCCACTACGGTAAGGACCCCCCCCCCCCCCCCCCCCCCCCGCCCCACTACGGTAAGGACCCCCCCCCCCCCCCCCCGCCCCACTACGGTAAGGACCCCCCCACCAACGCACACCAACGCACACCCACACCAACGCACACCCACACCAACGCTCACCCACACCAACGCTC
>NW_028178403.1:7500-16328 GCF_964030765.1 Micromesistius poutassou | reverse complement strand
GTCCGATCTTTTTCTTTCGGTGGGTCACCCAGCTTTTTCAGCAATACTTTTGAAGCAAGCTGTGCGCCCGTATCAAGCTCTGCACTATTCATTCATGCCTGGAAAGTCTTGAAGAAGGCTGAAGAAGAATAAAAGCGCATGGGGGTGGGGGGGGGGGGGGGGGTCCTACCGTCTGGCACACAGCCAGACTGCAACGCACTAGGCAGGTGCCAGGTGTCAGGTGTACTGCTGCCGCTGCTGGTAGGATTATCAGAGAGACTGGCTACCATCTCCTCCTCCTCCTCCTCCTCCTCCTCCTCCTCCTCCTCCTCCTCCTCCCCCTCCCCGGCCCGTAATAACCACCACAGGAGGCTGGCCACCTGCAGCCACTTCTCTGACATGGGAGGTGGGCGGCGGTGGGGGGGGGACGCCCAGAAACAGGAAGCCGCTCTTTAAAAGCCATTTTCAGGCTGCTCTAAACCCTGAATGTCCCCTTCCCTGCCTAACAACCAGCACTTAACTCAGCCAGACGACAACAAAGTCACACTTAGTTGTGCTGTGGAAAAAAAAAAAAAAAGGCTACAAAAAAGAACCGGAAACGTTATGGGGTTGCTGCCGTACATGTTTTTGAAACATAACATTTGTGCAACAGGGAAAACGGGATCGAAAGGGAAATGTCACGTTCAGTGGATATGCAGAATATTTAGATATAGTTTCATTCTTTATTTATTTAAAAACAGTCAAATACGCAGTTGCAGAAAACCACCAATAAAAAGAGAAACACTTTTAATTTAGCCTGCTGACCGTCGTCTCTTTTTGTGGATGCCGCGTCTCCCTCAGCCGACCCCATCGACGTGCTGCGGGTGCTGGAGCTGTTGGAGGGCATGGAGGGCGTCACGGTGGACGCGGGCCTCTGTGCCAACAGGAAGGGCGTGGAGGAAGCGGACCTGGCGTACCGGATAAACAGAAGGATCCAGCTCAGCGCCCCGACCAAACAGCTCTTCCCCGGTACCCAGAACAACATTACATCACGTCCAACTACCACGGTCCTGTAATGCCATGATATGTTATGACATGCACTTGTTTCATAATGACAATCTATCATCAAAAGACATCTACTTATCGACCATATTTCTATAAGATAAGATTTATACTTCAAGATTTAGATATATATTGGGGTTTCTAATGTCATATGAAAAGATATGAGGTTTGTGTCCTTTCAACGGATCCAACTCATTTCACTGTTGTTATGGTTTATGTATGTCCTCATTATTATGCTAAGTCAGTCAATTGGGGGCTCCTGCGTGTTGGGATTATGTTGCTACACGCTGTGGGCTCTAGCAACTGTTCCTACAACATGTTTTCCAGCCCGCTCCTATCCTCAAACTGCTGCTCCTCAGACTGTCCTTTCTTCTCCTTTCCTTTTCTCTCCCCTCCTCTCCTCTCCTTCATTTTCCTTTCCTCTCCTCTGCCCTCCTTTACTTTTTATTCTTCTTACCTCCTCTCCTTAATGCCCCCTCCTCACCTACACCTACTTATTTCGTTCCTTTCCTTTTCTCTTTACTGCCCACCCCCCCCCTCCCCCCTCCCCCTCCCAACACACACCTTTTACCTTTCCCCTCATTCCCTCTCCTCTCCTCTCTCTCCTCTCCGTGTTCCCGTTCCATCGTTCCCCATCACCTCGCCACCCTCTCCGCTCTCTCCGCTCTCATTGATGAACGTTTTTCCCCTTCCATAAACGCCCGCCCCAGACTCCCCGTTCCCGGAGGACTTCTCCCTGATGACCACCCTGAGGGCCAAGAAGGATGCCCAGTTTTTCCTGCTGTCCGTGTACGACCAGCAGGGGGTGCAGCAGCTCGGCCTGGAGCTGGAGGTGGGCCGGTCCCCCGTGTTCCTGTACGAGGACCACCGGGGACTCCCCCCGCCCGAGGACTACCCCACCTTCAAGAAGATCAATCTGGCCGACGGAAAGTGAGGATTAGGTCCCGTGTTTTGGCCTTCACTCACGCTGTCGATTTCGATGGATATCGCTGAGCCTGTGTTTTTTTTTTAATATGTATATTTAGTCAGATTTCTTCATCCTGCTTGCTTAGCACTAAGGAGTTGTGTATCCCGATCTATTATCTGCCTGTTGTACGGATCTAATTAGTCTCTGGGCCTCTTGGGCCTAAGATTTACCCCGTAAGATCGAATGCTGGACATGCCACAAAGACCTGTTTTGTCGTATCTGCAGATTTGCTTTGCATCGCAATCCCAACGTTACCGATTATTTAGTTCCACGAACGGTTGCAAGAGGAGGTAGTCTTGGCATTGAGGCCCCGGCAGGGAAGTGGACGTTAATGTATGCAATAGGTTATCAATACACTTGACTCCATCTTCAGGTGTATTAGTTACTTTATGGAGCTGCACACTCCATCCATCACAGTTCCAAGAGTCTTTGCCGTCTCTTTGTGTTTTGTCATTTAGCCGCACACAATCCCACCCTCTGATTCAACCAGTATTCGCTGATTACTGATTATATGAAACATTGTAATTATGTATTCCTGTTGTCTTTTAGCATATATATTAGCCTCAAAGGTTACTATAGGGCAAGATGAGACGGAGCATGAAAGTAGTTCATGTGCCGAACAGCGGGATTCGCTGTGACAGTTAATTATCTGTGCAGTCATATTCAGACATCACGGCAAACATTTTAATCTTTTAATCGTTTGAACGCTGCATTCAAGTAGGGAGTTTGAATGTATTTTCTTTATAGGGGGTTCATTTTCTCCGTTCTTAGCCTTGTGTGCGATACAATTTCAATGTTACCAAAGAAATCATGTGAATGCAACAAACAAACTTCTTTTCTTATGTTTTTAAAGAGGGGGAGGAATCTCTCGTGGTCAGTGTTAATCAAGTGTTTGGCTCCCACTCAAAAAGGTTTGGGCTGCAAACCCCAACATCTACTCGTAGGCGTCCCTGAGCAAGAGATACCCATATCCGGTCATATAGAAAGATATAGAAATCCCCCTTTTTGTCTTTGTCAATTCATAGTGTAATGGTTGTGGCGTTGTGCTGTTGTTATTTCTGTCTGTCAGGTGGCACAGGATCGCCTACAGTGTTCAGGGCAGAACGGTGACCCTCTACGTGGACTGTGTGAAAGTGGAGACCCTGGATCTGCTGCGGGGGACGGCGCCGTCGTCAGCACGGAGGGCGTGACCGTGTTCGGCACGCGCCTGATGGACGAGGAGGTGTTTGAGGTGGGCGCGCACCTCGAACGACCACTTTCATGTGGATGGCCGTACAGCTATGGTTGGGTGACTTGCGGCCGCGGGACATGAGGTTTAGCGTGGTCTTTCGCTGTCCGGTGGTGTTGCTGTGAAAGTGCACCGCTTCCCCCCCCCCCCCCTTTCATGGTTTCTATGGAAATGTTGTTGCCAGCACATAGTCACGAACCGTTACCTCTTTACCTAAAACTTTACCTAATACTATTCTGGGTTGTCATATAGTTGCATAGCAACCAGTCCCTGGGTGATGCATAAAGGTACATACTAAAAAGCAACTTGGTGATGCCATTAGGAGGCAAACGCCAGACACTGACTCATCCATTTGAGTCATCCTCTGGAGCAGTCTAATACAGTAATTATTGGTTGTAGGAAATGCCAGACTAAATAAAGTAAAATACACACGCGCACACGCACACACATGCACACACACGCACACACTCACACACACTCACACACACACACACACACACACATACACACACACACACACACACACACACACATACACACACACACACACACACACACCACACCCAAACACACTTGCCTTGAAGGCTTTGATGCACTGGTGTCATTTTCCATTCATAAATAAACCGTATTCTCTCTCAAGTGCTGCATGTCTGCCACACCGATGCAGAGCCTGTTGAAGCAGTGATGAGTGAGTTGAGCTTAACGTCATGTGGGTTGTGTGTGATGTGCTGTGACTAAGGTGCCAACAGTTTCCCCTGTCGGGCCTCCCCTGTCGGGCCGCCCCTGTTGAGGGTTGAACCGGGTACACCAGGGGAGGGGAGGGGAGGAGCAGGACGAGGGGTCGGTGAGAGGACGATGAGGGAGAGATGGTGAGAGGCCCGGTCCAGCCATTAGCCCCACCCTGCTATCATCTCTCCCCCCCCCCCCCCCCCCCCCCCAGCCATTGCTGAAAAAAATAATAATAGTAACTCCACAAGTCCCTATTTTCATTCTACTTTAGTACAGATCTCATGGTGACTCTGTACTAGTGATCGACCGATATATTGCCGGCCGATATTATCGGCCAATATTTGAGTTTTTTACGTGTATCGGCATCGGTCGATTATTTTTGCCAATTTTTGAATTTGAATTTGAATTTGAATTTTTTTAAACATTTTTTCCCCGGCATGATTTGCAGACAGTTCAATAAATGTTCCTTTTTTAAGTTGAGACTTATAACATTTGTTCTCATCATTGTCTCGTTTTTATGATGTCAACTGGGGGAGCAAAAGCAGCGTCGGCTCCAAATATCAGCTCAAGAACATCTGTATCGGCGTATCGGTCATCGGCTGATGACCATCGGTCGATCCCTGCTCTGTACTGAACGTATCGTTTGGCCCCGTTAGCCCACCACGGCTGAGGGTCTGTGCGTTTGTGTGAGAGTTTATATGGCGGGTGATCATGAGACCCTTTGACTTCCTTGGTTGGTGGAATTCCTTGAGCCGTCGCCTGTGGCAACGGGTGTCAGAGGCTCGGCCCTTATTACCTGGATTCTGTGCATCGGGGAAGGACGGGGATCCATGAGGGGAAATTACCCCACTGTGGTTATACACTCATTACATTCTGAGTCATATTATTTCTGCTGGATTTCCCCGCGTGGTACGCAGGTGTGATTGTACGGCCGGTGTTCATGTACGGGGGGGGAATATTAGGTTTGAACCGGAGGATGTTCGGATTAAACCCTCCCCGGTCTTTGAGTCCCTCTGTTTTTTCGGTTGAGTGACTGTTATTGTCATAAGTTGTCGGTTTGTGTGCTTCCCATGACAAAACGCAATCTCTGCTCCCTTGTCGTTCCATGTGAGACTTGGCTCTAAATCACTCGCCCGCAGCCTGGAACAGATCAGCTTACCAGCCCCCCCCCTCCTCCCTCCCTCCCTCCCTCCCTCCCTCCCTCCCCACACACCCCACAACCCTCTCTCTCTCTCTCCCTCTCCCTCTCTCTCTCCCTCTCCCTCTCCCTCTCCCTCTCTCTCTCTTTCTCTCCCTCTCCCTCTCCCTCTCTCTCTCTCTCTCTCTCTCTCTCTCTCTCTCTCAGCTCATGCCCTTAGGCACAGTGTCTGTACAGAGCAGGATCAAGGAGGATGGAGGAGGACAGAGATGTAGGATGGGGAGGTTGTAGGCTCACAGCAGAGGCCATCTTCCAGAACGCCCTGAGGGGACGCAGATAAAAAAACCTCCGTCCCCACCGACATTAACATAACTTAACTAGCTTCAGCCCTGGAAAAGTACAGCGGGACCGCCTTATTAGCAGTCCCTTTTCGGTCCCCCCCTCTCTCTCTCTCTCTCTCTCTCGCTTTCTCTCTCTCCCTCTCTTGTTCTCCATCTGTCTCGTGTGGGTGTTCTCTCTCGTTCTCTCTCTCTCTCTCTCCCTCTGTCTCTCTCGTTCTCCCTCTCTTGTTCTTGTTCTCTCTCTCTCTCTTTCTCCCTCTTGTTCTTGTTCTCTCTCTCTCTCTCACACTCCCTCTGTCTCTCTCGTTCTCCTTCTCTTGTTCTTGTTCTCTCTCTCTCTCTCTCTCTCTCTCTCTCTCTCTCTCTCTCTCTCTCTCTCATATACCTATATGCACTGACACACACACACACACACACACACTTTCTCCACTCTCGCCCAGGAAGAAGCGCAGATGTCATTTTCTGCTGACACGGGTGCAGCCACGCCTCCGGGTTTGCTCACCTTGTCGATAATTCCCACTTCTATCACCGCGCCGGCGCCCGCACCCTCACCCTCCCCTCGCTGCGTTCGGCCTGAGTCCTATCATTACCTTAATTGCTTCTCCCCTGCCCCCAAGTCATTCTCTACATCCCCCCCACCGACCCCCCCACCGACCCCCCCCCCACCCCCACCCACCTTGTCGCTTTCGTACTCTGACAGGAAGTCCAGTGTTTTCTAATTCCCTTGGAGTGCAAAGGAATGAGACGCTGGCTCGCTGTGGTCGGATTGCTGTCAGATTCCTGTCAGATTCCTGTCCCCCGAGCGCAGACATTTATGAGTTGGGGGGCAACAGTCCATCGCTCCTGATACATGCCCATGTTTGGTGTGCTGTTAAAGCCTCTCTCTCTCTCAATGCTCGGTCTGTACACCCTTGTACCCAGAAAGAAAGAAAAGTAAATAAATAAATAAATAAATAAATAAATAAGACGGTTTTCTCATTCTCCCACGGACTGAAAAAAAGATGATTACTTCTGGGGATGAGTCATCTGATCTAGCCCCTGAATCATCTTGTCTCACCGATCAATTTATTCCATGAGATGCGTCGGGGTGTTGGTGCGAGCTGCTTGGTTTTTTGTTGTTGTCCTCCAATGGCGCGTGTTTGTTTATGTAAGGCTTATTCGTCTCTGACCCGTGGCGGAGGGGTACCGGGGGGGGGCTAAACAAGGCAGAGCTCACCCATTGGTGCGCTGCTGCTAAGCTACAGACATACTGTAGCTCCAGTAGGTCCACAAAGCTATGCGCGAGGCATAGCTTTGTGTGACCCCCCCCCCCCCCCCCCTCCACCTCCGGGGGTCTGGCTAGTACCAGGGGAGTACCAGCATGCAGTGGGGCGGTTCATGTTCAGGCCTCTTGTTCCCAGGCCCCCGGTTCTCTGAGTCTGGAGGAGGAGAACAAGAACGAGGAGGAGACGGCGCTGTTCCGGCGATGTTCCCCCAGTGTGGGAGCCCGGGGCGGGGGTCTAGGGACTGCACTCGGGGGCCCCCCTGATGCTTCTATTGCTTCCAGATTGCCTCCCAAAAAAAAACACGCGTGCGCGCATCGCTCCGGTTGTTCTCCAACGCTCAGCCGTGCGAGGCCCTGCTTGTGTTTTGAACCTAAGGCAACGTGTGAACGTGAATGTCCTCCGACGGGGTCGTACTCCTGCTTGCTGCCCTGCTCGTGGGCCTCTCTCCCGCGCACTGGTGTGCTGATGTGCGCTGGTTTAATCCGTGCCAGGGTTATTTCGTGACACACTTTTGATCTTTTTTCGTTTTTGTGTCAGGGGTTGAGTTGAAATGCTTACTTTCAGGCTTACTGGCAAAGACGCGTCGAGGCCCTGACCTGTCAGGGATATTCTACGAGGTGGGCTTAACCCAAGCGGTCAGAGTACAATTCCCACAGAAAAAAAAAGCCACATCATTGCAGGATGAAATGAAAAGAGTGGAGGGTTGCTGTGGATATAACCGCCCTGGTTAATGATTTCTGTAGAATCGTGGTCAGATGTTTTGAGTTAGCTGACAAGCATCTGTTACATTTCAGGCAAAAACAAAACACCAACCAAGGACCAACCAAGTGATGTTTTATTGCAGTAAGCCGTTTAGATTCTAATAAACATCTGCACTCGCCGTCACCCACAGGGAAGCCAGACTTGGTTCTTATGACTCACCCTTTTTGTGTCCTTATAGAGGCCTAGCATTTATTAAGTCAGAGGTGAGTGTCTGGTTAGGAGGGGACTGGAACTCCGTGGTCCAAGCTGGAAGTTGAATGAGGGGACACATCCGCAAAGTGGGCCGGACTAAACTCACGGTACCTGAACCGGAGACCGTTGTCCCACAGCTGACTTTTAGATGTGTCTCTGTACATGGAGGGAGGGGGACTTTGTGTGTCATGTCATAGACGCCCCAAGGTCCTTAGTGGTTTCCTGTCCAGTGCCACACACAGGCTTTCCCCTGCTAAAAGCCTTTACCGCTGAAGAATGATGAGTATGCATGGGAAACAGTAACTTGAGGCTGGCGGCTGGGGTACTGGTGGTTAGGATGTTTGACTCCCAGACAACATGCTCTGGCTTTGAACTTCAACGTCAACACTCTACTGACTGGTAGGTATCCTTGAGCAGGGGTAATTAATCCCTAAGCCGCTCTCTGAATTCAATGCACCTCAAAGATTTAAAATGGACTACTTATCCTAAGAGCGAGGAGCTATGAATTGTTGAATGCGTATAATTTTTATCATTTGATTCAAGGCAAAGCCGACTGTTTCCTTATTGTGCGCTGTCCTTAAATACATTTTAATAACCGCACATTAATGGCGGGAGCATGTTTATATAAGGAGCACGAGCTGGTCACTGAGTGAGTTCACCAGCAGGGCACACGTTGATGTAGTGGCGTTGGTCTGGCCTCTAATTCCTCTTTAATGAATAACAATGATAACGGCTTTATCGAGTGTATAATCTCCCTACAAATTGATCACAGCTGCGCAGCTGCCTTTGGATACCGTTGTGCTCTCTAATGTGAATGTCGCTTTCTTTCAATTTCCACCGATTCTAATCCTTTCCATCCTTTCCAGTTGCAGTGCCCCAGAGGACATGTGAATTTAGTGGACATGGCATACTGAACGGGCGATGTCGCGCACGTCTTGTATTCCACAAGGGCCCGGGCGGTGCAGCGTGGGCGTGATAGACGTAGCGTTTAGCAGGATATTTAGAAATGAGTTATTTTGAAGGGGGGTGGGGGGTTAATAGGAATTAGGCGGGGGGGGGGGGGGGGGGGGGCTGGCCTTCTGTCTGCGTGGTGATTTGTACGCAGTATTTAGTCAGTCCTTCTGGGCTCGAGTAGGAAGTGGACGAGGTCATTGACACGGGGATGAGGGGGAGCGATTTGATTTGT
>NW_028178403.1:0-2500 GCF_964030765.1 Micromesistius poutassou | reverse complement strand
GTACGAGATCTACGAGGACGCCTACGGCTTCGGCGAGCGAGACCTGGCGCAGACGAGGGACCGAGAGGTGAAAGGCTTCCACGCTTTCTGCTGGGGGGGGGGGGGGGGGGGGTTTCACTTCTTGTGACAAATGTACTTATTGGGAGTCGCTTTGGATAGAAGCGCCTGCTAAACGCCCTTAATGTAAATGTAAACGTGAACTTTGTCTCCGTCTGCCTGTCTGTCTGTCTGTCTGTCTGTCTGTCTGCCTGTCTGTCTGTCTGTCTGTCTGTCTGTCTCTCATTCAGGCAACCCTGCGAGCGGAGAAGGGCCAGAAGGGAGAGCCGGCGGTGGCTGAACCGGTAATCTTGGGTCCTGGGTCTGAACTATGTCCTGTGTTTGTGATGTGTATTGTGTGACTCACTGTGTGTGTGTGTGTGTGTGTGTGTGTGTGTGTGTGTGTGTGTGTGTGTGTGTGTGTTTATCTGCAGGGGACATTATTTGAAGGACCGCCGGGCCCTCCCGGGACAGAGGTAAGCATACCACCATGTGTGGTCACGTTGTGCCATGAAACTTTTTGAGTATATAGGAGTCATTTTCTGTGTGTGTCTGTTTGTTTTTATTTTCGTCGACAGGGTCTCTCTGGTATGCCAGGACCGACCGGGCCCCCAGGGCCCAGGGGAGACCCGGGTGACCTGGTGAGTGCTTCTGCAGTCCCTCTCTGGGCCTCCCAGCGCTGCGTTCCCCGACTCCTGGGAACATGTCAGCTTGACCTCGGTTTGACCAATCATCACATCCCCGGGGCGGGCATGTGGGCTCGGCTATGACCTCAGATTATTAGGATGTATCCATGGAAACGTAATGACCCGGTTGACTGTGTGCTTAGACCTGCTGTGCTTTCGGCGATGGCACACAGACATGGAAGATTATAATTGTTTATTTTTGGACATTGTTATAGAGCTTCTGTGTGTGTGTGTGTGTGTGTGTGTGTGTGTGTGTACATGCGTGTGCATGTGCGTGCATTTGAGTGTTCTTGGGCTGTTTGTATTTTTCTTCTGAAGCAATTTCATAAAATTTCCAAAGGCATCGCTTTAATAGAAATACAAGTGTTCTTGGTAGAGCATTTCTTGATTGCAAGGCAAACAAGGTTGTCTTGGTTACCGTTGGCTGCACAATATGCACTAAACTGGAACGCACCAACCAACGTTTCTGTAGATAACAAAAGAAGGCATTATATATAATCATAGACCCATGGTTCTGTGCACACCGTACTCCTGAAGTATCTCACAGAATATATACTGAGGTAAACCAAGTGTGTAGCATGCATCGCCCGTATACATGAGGTCACGTTAAGTGTGAATGCAGTTGAGCAGAGTTCTCCTTCCTTCAAGCACCAGTGGACTAATGTTTGCATAGCTACTAAGTGACGTACGATGTTTGAATTGAATCATGCCTTTAATGTTTTTAGGAACTGTGCATTGCTTTATTATGGTATTATTAAAGACTTCAGGCAAAAATGTGTTGGCAGGGAAGGAAGTTAGACGTAGATTGTGAGTGGCAGGCAATATGGAAACTGCATAAGATGTTTTCATAGGAAAGCAATTCTTTTACCGTTTAGGTATGAGTCTCTCCCTCCCACACACTCACACACGCACAGACACACACCCATAGACACACCCACACACGCACACCCACCCACAAACGCACACCTAAAAACACACGCAGACACACACACACCTACACACACACCTGCACACACACCTGCACACACACCTGCACACACACACCTACACACACACCTACACACACACACACACACACACTACACACTACACACAACCTCACATACCCAATATAACATGGATCTTATTTCTCTAGGGCCCCCCTGGACGCCCAGGCCTGGCCGGGGCTGATGGGATACCAGGTCCTCCAGGCACTCTGCTGATGTTACCAGTAAGAAAATCGAGCTTGGCTCTCTTCAACCCAGCCAAACGTTACCAAGCCCAGTACTGGGGATCCCACAAGGGGGAGCTGTGTGATTGAACTTCATTTGCATTTGCCAAGAGAGTGACTCTATCCTGCGTTTTCCTCTGTGCCGTTCAGTTCCAGTTCGGGGGGCATTCTCAGAAGGGCCCTGTCGTCTCTGCCCAGGAGGCCCAAGCCCATGCCATCCTGCAGCAAGCCAAGGTAGGGAAGACTCACTCGTGTGTCATAGAAACGCTGACACGGCAACCAACGCAGCGTCAAGAGGTTAGCTGTTGAAGTTCTAGCAAGAAATGTGGCAAAAAGTACGATATGTGAAGTAATAAATGTATGTAATGAAATGTAGCATGAATGGATGGATCCAATCAATAACACACACAATGGGTCCAATGTGTTTGATAATTAATAAACGGTGAATAACTACACAGCGTAACATTTTCGGGTCATCGTTAATTTGGATAGTTAAGGTCGAACAGGTTATTGATATGTCGTTATGATCGTCGACGATTTCCAATCGATAAAGAGTCCACCGTGATTT
>NW_028178404.1:0-1000 GCF_964030765.1 Micromesistius poutassou | reverse complement strand
TCTCTCTCTCTCTCTCTCTCTCTCTCTCTCTCTCTCCTCTCTCTCTCTCTCTCTCTCTCTCTCTCTCTCTCTCTCTCTTCCCCTCCCCCGTTCTCATGCCTCTCATTCGCCCCTAGAAGATACTTTTTCCGTCCACTTTCCTACTACATTCCTCAACATTGCATCACATCCCGTGTGTGTTGTCCTACTGATAAGGGTGTGGTCTGACTGACCAGAGATGCATGCTAGGGTTCTGCGCTGTTTGAGGCCTTCAGTTCTGTAGACGTTCCCCTCAGGGGAACCCAAGTGTTTAAGAGGCCGTCGTCACGTCAGTTACATGAACTGGAACGTCCTTCAGGATGGAGACAGGGACTCCTCAAGGAGACACACCAGGGGGCGAGATGTGAGGGCTGTCCCTCTCAGCAACTAGAACCCAACCTGGTTCCTGCACCTGAGAACCATGGAGCACGTTCCAACGTTTCCCTCCGTACGCCTTGAAGCCCAAGCCCCCCCACCACTGGTCTGACCGCACCAGGGCCCCCGCCCCCACCACTGGTCTGACCCACCAGCCCCCCCCACCACTGGTCTGACCCACCAGCCCCCCCCACCACTGGTCTGACCCACCAGCCCCCCCACCACTGGTCTGACCCACCAGCCCCCCCACCACTGGTCCTGACCCACCAGCCCCCCCACCGCTGGTCTGACCCACCAGCCCCCCCACCGCTGGTCTCATCCTCTATCAAAGACCTACACAAACCACCGCTGGTCTCTCCTCTCTCTAGACCTACAAACCCTCCACTGGTCTCTCCGTCAAAGCCTCCACTGGTCTCTCTCCTCTCAAAGACCTACAAAACCTCCACTGGTCTCTCCTCTCTCAAGGACCTACAAACCCACCACTGGTCTCTCCTCTCCTCGTTTGGCTTTGTATTCCTTTGTGTATTGTCATCGTTTGTGTATATACACAATCTGATAACTGAAAATAAAGAGGTGTGATCTTTAACCTGGTACTGTCCAATCTTTT
>NW_028178405.1:0-10780 GCF_964030765.1 Micromesistius poutassou | reverse complement strand
GCACACACTTCCTACAACTACGACTCAGGTGTGTCAGGTGCTGTGTGTCATGTGACCTAACAGGAAGTAGGAGTCACATGATGTAACCGGACGTAGGAAGGCAACCATATGTAAGTCATGTCACATTTTTCATGTCATAGTTTGTGTGTGTGCACACACACACAAACGCGCACACACTTGACTGTAACACTGACTTGATTCAACCAGTTCAAACTTTATCAGCTTTAACAGCTCAGCTATTCTGTATTTTATCTCAAATGTCAAATTGTATCACTTTAGCTATTTGTTTAACTCTTCACTTTATTTGTTACCATTTTACGTTTAAATTGTTTACTCCAGTTAGACTTTTGAACTCAACCTCACTTTGCATTACAGCACTCGCCGCATTTTCTAGTTGGACTTTATTATTTGTCACCCACAGAAGACAATTCACGTTGCGTGTACCCCCATCCTCAAATATTTGAAAGTAGTGATTGGAAGATGATGTCCAAACTGATAATTTACCGCCACACATTTGTGTGTTTTCCTTGAAAAAAGATATCCCAATGTAGAACAATCTACTATCTAGTTTTGATACTTTTGCAAAATTGTTTTAGTTTCTCTGTCAGTTTGTGACGATGTGCTAACACAAGAACAAGAGGAAAGACATAAAATCGCAGACTTTCTCTTCAAGTCGTGAGAAATCTCGGTATCTAAATTGACTGCGATCTAAATTTTAACAGCCATATAAAAGCTATCACTAAATCAGCATTTTACCACCTAAAGAATATTGCTAAACTGAGGGACTTTATGTCTAAAGATGATCTGGAGATACTCATTCATGTCGTTATCTCCAGTAGGCTTGACTACTGCAATGGCCTCTTTTACAGGCCTCACTAAAAAATCCATAAAGCTTCAATTCTTCAATTCAGACTTCAATTGATGCAAAATGCAGCAGCCAGAATTCTCACCAAAACACAAAGAACCGACCATATTACCCCAATACTGCTGAGCTGGTTTTCAAACCTTTGAATGGGACAGGACCTGACTATGTATCTGATCAATGAGATCACAGGAACAACATCTGCTGCTAAAAACAGCTGTCAGATCAAAACAAGGCGAAGCTGCTTTTAGCTTCATGCTGTGCGTCTGTGGAATTCACTTCCTGAACACATAACAAAGTGTCCGTACTGTTCCCAGTTTTAAAACTAGATTCAAGACTGAAATGTTTTTAATTGCCTTTTGCTAACTGCTGACTCACACTATGATTATTTATGCCTACGCTTGCCTTTTTTTATTGTATTTTTTATTTTCAGTTTTTATCATTGTTATTATCATATATTTTGTTGAGCACATTGAGTTGCACTTGTGTATGAAATGGGCTATATAAACTTGCCTTACCTTACCTTACCTTACCTTACCTTACCTTACCTTAGCGTCCTCCATGCTGCTGACATCTCATCAATTCAGAAAAACAGAGCAATTTATTTTTTTATCCATTAAGCTCTTCTCTGAGTTCTGAGAAAATGAGATAAATGAACGGGGGGGGGGGGGGGGGGGGTTGGGGGGGGGGGGACTCGGAGCGCTGAGTGTGTGTTGAGAGAACGGCGGCGTTGTCCTCAGCCTACATGATGACGCACGGCGGCGGCGCGGGCCTCCAGAGCCTCAGGTAGATGACACTCGGACGCGGTCACGCTCCGGTACCCGCCGTGTGCCCGTCACAACCACTCAGCCTCCAGGAGACACGTGAGAACATCACAGCGGCTGCTTTATAGGAAACACTCCGCAGTCCGCTGTGGCAGGAGGCTGAGCTGAATCAGAAGGATGAAAGTAGGAGAAATCCAATGAATCCGCTCGTTGGACGTCTGTCCGTCCTCCGGTCCCGGTCTGCTCTCTCGATGCTCCTGGAGTTAACGTTGAAGTGGTTTTCATTTTCTGTATGAGTCAGATGAATCAGTCAATATGAGTCATCCATATTGTACTGTGGATATCTGCACCTCTGCATCTTTTTATCTAAATTGGTGAATATTGGAAAAGTTACATTTTACATCTTGTTTTGAAATAGTACAAGCAGTGTTTCAGCTCCTAATGGTTTAACCCGTTTGTTTGGTACGCCCCGCCTGGCTGCCCGGTTGTGCAGTGCGGGCGTCGCCCCGTGCTTTAGCCCAGCCTGTTGTGTTATTGTTGTGCGTTGATGTCAGTTATTTCTACATGCTTTATGTTGACCACATGTTTCAAGCTAACACCAGTTCTGAAACCATCTCAGGTTTGTAGAGTTTGTAGATAAGTTAAACACTACAACATGGCCTCTTTGCCATTTCCACCCAGGCCAAGACAGACCAAAGGTTTATCTGGCTAAATTAAAACCTGTAGGCATGGCTTAATATTATTATTACCATTCCGTCCACTTCTAATATAAACTGAATCCTCTCCTGTGTTCGAGAGGTGCTTCATAAACCAACTCCAGAACGCAAGCTTGTTTACCTTGTTTACCTTGTTTACCTTGTGTCTCTGTCGGAATAAACCACGTGTTGAACATTTACCACGAGTCATACCTAGCCCGAGACGTTTATGCATCCACATTTTACAGATGAGATGCAGCACACATTGAAGAAAACTAGACGAGATACACAAATCCATCCACTCTGAGTGTATGGATGTCATTTTACAAAGAAGGCTACAGGTAAATATTATTTGTGGGTCGCGGTTCACACAACGTTGCCTATATTCAAGTCTGATTTAAACTCGCACATCCACATTCTACAGATTAGCAATGGGGCAAATTGGACAGAAATCCACCAACAGAAATAAGCAACCAAAGAGCCATGCCATCCACAAATGTGTAAATGTGAATATAATTTTAGTAAGTAGTAAGTAAAAAAAAGTGTGTTTTATTGATTGTGAAATATTGCTGTTGAATATAATTGAACATAGCTCAAGCTTATATTTATTTTTGATTTATTTTCTTTTACATTCTTCTTTGCATCATTTTAGAACTCGAGTCATTGGCCATTCTTTTGTCCATCTTTCTCTTTCCATGTTGGAATGATTCAATTAAACATCAGTTGGAATCTTCTGTTATGTTATCAAGATCAGCTGAACCACCCAGTCTCTGGAACACAGACAATAATGTAGTACTACTAAGTACTACATTATGTATTATACTAAGTACTACATTATCTATTATACTACTTATAATATAATACTCAGTAACAATATACTAACAATACTAATATAATGCTCATAATACTCAGTGATAATATAATGCTCATAATACTCAGTGATAATATAATGCTCATAATATGCAGTGATAATATAATGCTCATAATACTCAGTACTAATATTATAATATTCAGTAATAATACAGTTATCCTGGAGCAGCACCAGAGGGAGGAGGAGAGGATGAAAGTAGGAAAGACAAGTTAATGATGAAAGGCTTTGAAGCAGAGAGAGCCGTAACTGTGGGTCTGTGTTCGGCGGAGAGAGGGAGGGAGGAACAGACGCCTAAGGGGGGTCTGGGGGCTTCTGTGTTTTGGTTGGAGGGGGGGCGTGGGGAGGGGGGGCGTGGGGAGGGGGCGGGGGGGCGGGGGGTTGGCTGTCTGCTCCCAGCGTTCAAACATTCAACCCCCCTGCGGCGTTAATTAACCTTAACTTCTAACAAACTACATAAGCCAGCAGGAAACACCACGAACTAAAGCAGCTAGACCCGGCTGTGGGGCCGCAGCCACGCGGGAAACGGCAGAGAACCTCATCCTCATCCTCATCTTCAAAACCGATGATCCAGGGTTGGGCGGCGGGGGCAGCAGCTCCAGCAGAAAAGCTTTTGATGGATTTGTTTTGCCAGTTGATCCCCGTCACCTCTCCCTCTCCCTCTCTCCCTCTCCCTCTCCCTCTCCCTGCTCTGGTCTGTCAGAGGCCACCAGGTGCTCCTAAAGGATGTCCTCCTCTACGACAGCTCAAGGCCAATTTACACCAGAGCCGTTTTAGACGCGTTTTTTAGCCGGCCGTCAGACGTCTGCCTTCAGCCAGAGATAGAATCCATTCAGACCGGTGCACTGATTCACACCGGCTGCAGCGTTCTGCGCCCGTCTCACGGCCGACCAAAGCTTAACTTTATGCTTCACTTCCTATTCTCAAGCGTTTCCGAAGCGTCTGGGTTATGACGTGTGGGCCTGTTATCTGATGAATCTTGAAACTATTGTGAAATAAACGGCGGCGGTGTGAATTGATACGCCTACGTCACGCTCACGTCTCTCTCTCGCCTGCGGTTCCCAGTCAGAGTAACCAAGTGTCCATGAGGCTCCTAGGATAGATTGATTATATTTATTTATTTGAGTAGTCTGTAAAACTATAGGTGATAGTTGACGAGTAAGGCAGTGTTGATGCTAAAACATTTACATCAGCGACTGTAGCAACATGGTTGGATGTGTGAACGCGGACCCACTCCAGATTTAAAAGGCTCAAGTAACAAAGAAACAATGATAATTATTTCCATGGGATTATACACACATTTAAATATACTTATTGATATTATATTCATATATAATCAGTCCTTGCTTAGATGCACCTCAATTGTACACACAGCACATTGAAAGCATTATTCTTATACACTGAAGTATAGGCGTTATTTAACTCGATAAACGTGTGTAAATGTTTTTCTTAGACTTAGGCAGACCGGTCTGTGTGTTTTGGGTTATATATATATATATAATATATATATATATATATATATATATATATATATAGGTATGATAAGCTCTTCTCTCTGTCTGTTGGGTGACAGGAGCAGACAATGTAGCATGTATAGATGCACACACACACACACACACACACACACACACACACACACACACTCTCTTATTTAATGAGTATCTGATAACATCTTGGCTTCAAAAGAGGAATCTTGGTTTTGTTATAATATAAGGTGTGTGTGCGTGCACTGGTGCGTGCATAATACATTTAAAAGCAATAACTCTTTCTCTCTCATTGATCAGATATCGATCAGGTTGTTGACAGACTGGCAGGTGGCGAACGTGGACATCCTGGGGAGGAAGAGCACACACACACACACACATGTACCCACACACACACACACACACACACACACACACACACACACACACACACACACACACACACACATGTACACACACACGCACACACACACGCACACACACACACACACACACACACACACACACACATGTACACACACACACACACACACACACACACACACACACACACACACACACACACACACACACACACACATGTACCCAGACACACAAACACACACACACACACACACACACAAACACACACCAACACACACACACACACACACACACACACACACACACACACACACACACACACACACACACACACACACATGCTAGCTTCATGACTAGCATCACCTCTAGTTCTATCAGAGATCTCTCAGCTGGTAGACTGAACCGTTCCTTTGATGTACTTCAGTTTGTCCGCTCCGCTCCTTCAGGCCGCTCCCTGCTCTAGGACTTAAAGCGTGACGTCTCTTGAGCTGAAATAATGTCATCGGTGCTGAAGCTGACGCAGCGCCGGGGGGGGGGGGGGCGCTGGACGGCCAGCGACCCGGAGCCTCGGGGCGGCCGCCGGCGAGGCCTTGGAGACCGGTCGGCGCCGCTCCGACGGGGGGGGAGGAGTGAGCCGTTCTCCCGCTCCGCGGGGGAGAGAGCCCACCTCGCCGCACACAGGTCACGGAGCTTGGCAGAGAGCCAGGCCTTTTTTTTTTTCTTCTTCCTGTTGAGGAACACGAAGGTCGTCTGCCGCCCTGTGTTTACAGCGGCTCATACACGGCGACGCGGAGGACAGGAGACGACGCGTTGAGCCGGTCGGGGTGCAGCCGAGGGAGCCCACGCTTGATTGTTTAGAAGAGAAAAAGAAATCGTCAACAAATGAGACGAGATAGGCCAGACATGGAGGGATCAATAGCTCGCTCCAAGTGTCTGGAACGTGTCATATACTCCCCACACCTCAGGAACCCATTAAGAGCTGTTGATTGACTCTAGAAAACTGTCTAAGAAAGGCCCCGAAAAAACAATCCCAGCCTTAAATGAGACACCAGTTTGTGCGCGAGAGACTGATTTAGTGGCAGGCGTTTGTCGTCGCCTTGTGAAACAGCTCGGTGATTTCTTGATGGCACAAGAAAGCTGCAAGCGTTTGGTGTCCGTGCCGCCTGAGTCCCGGCCAGGAGAGCTCTGATGGAGCCAGGTCGCGTTTAGATTTTTGTCTGAGACTCAAAACAGTGCGCTATGAAAGCACACACTATGTGAATATTGATAGGCAAAGGAGCCTCTTAAAAAGTGGTGCAAAATGATGAATAGTGGGACCAGGCAGAATCATAGGGTTTTAATGTTGATGATGTTTTAATGACTCCGTTTGTCATATATATATATATATATATATATATATATATATATATATACATTAATGAAGCAACAATTGGGACATTTCCAAGCGCTTTAGACGGTTCATGAACGTTGTTAGGGGTAGATGGAAACATATTCTGGGTGGCGATCTCCAAAGAGTATCAGGTTTAACCTTTGGCATTCAAGCTGTGGGCGTGACGGACCTGTAGAGTCCGGCCTGGACCACGTGGCCTCCTGTCACAGTTTGACCGTTTCAGAGAAGGAGCCTCACACACATTATATGAAATGCCAACTGATAAGGACCAGGTCTCCCCCGGACCGGTCCAGCCAGACCGCTGTTAAG
This sequence comes from Micromesistius poutassou, assembly GCF_964030765.1. Classification (NCBI taxonomy): domain Eukaryota; kingdom Metazoa; phylum Chordata; class Actinopteri; order Gadiformes; family Gadidae; genus Micromesistius; species Micromesistius poutassou. The sequence continues at coordinate 4,045 of NW_028178405.1, read as the reverse complement.
TACATCGCTGCCTTTGCGGAGAAGGATTTGCGTTAATCGTAACACTTTGGGACATACTCTGCCAACCTTATTCCTCAGCGCCCTGATGCTACGGTGAACTCACGTTCAGACCTTCTGACAGCCTGTGGTCATTATCTTTTAACATTACATTTATCTCCCCACACTCCACCATCCTTCAACCCCCCCCCCCGTCTCTGAAGACCACGGCAAGATTTGAATCGGGTTGAAGTCCGGATTCCTCAGAGGAGGAGGGATAGCGGCAGCAGGGGGGGCGGAACGGTACTACTGCGTCACGTTGGGGGAGGAAACTCCGGGGCCCCTGGAGGCTGGGGTCGGAGTCAGGGTGGGAGGTGACGCACGACTGACTGACTGGTGCTCTTTTCCCCGTTGTCTCGATCTGGGAGCGGATCGCTCTGACGGCTAATTGGATGTTTTGGAGAGCGTTGACGGCTGGATCCTGGTGATCGCTCCTGGTCGGACTCTGATGGGATGCCTGGATACGCTGCTTCGTTAGGACGAGTGTGGAGAGGGGGGGGGGGGGGGGTGCGGCGCGGCGGGTCGGAGCCGGAGCCTTCTGCGCCGACGGCGGTAGAGCTAGCACGCTCCACTGACTCCAAGAGGAAACGGAGAAATGCTTTGGCTGTACAGCGCGTCCAGGATCTGGTATACGGGCGATATCACTGGACGGTTGACGGCTGTAAGGCCAGACGCCGGACGGCGGGGGTACACTCGTCGCCCTTCTCTGGGAAGACGGTCGGGTCTGATACTGCTGACGCAACATCAGCTTTGTCTCCCAGAAATCTTCCTCCCGACGGCGTTATTTATTCATAGGGCCTCAACTAACTAGTGAGAGCGCCACCGCTGAATACCAAGTCCTTCAGAGAGAACCCTAGAGCATCTGAGGAATACAGTTACAACCTTTTTGATTTTACAGATTTAAGATTTAAAATGTATTTAATAAATATAGTGTTAGTATAGAACAACATCCCACCGGTGGCAAATTCAACCCCCGGTTACGTCAGTAAACGTCAACAACTACATTAGTTGAGTTTGGATGCCCTCAACGTCAGCGAGTATCCAATAGGTCAATCATGACTCCCGTTGTTGTGAGCATATAGCTTATAGGCTCCATTGTCATGTCAGAAGATCAGCAACATTATTTTCTACAAGTGAGCGCCACATTTATTACGTCATTGTTGTTTAGTGTCATCAGAGCAGCACCTAGTGGAGTTGTACCCTTCGCTTTTTGTACCGCGCTGCACTGATATGCAATTCATCTACCAGTTTAAACGAAATACAGGAATTGGAATACGGACCTATGAAAATACAATAAACTGTGTCTGAGACGCATCAGCATGCAGTCGTAGTGTGGCTCGAGTCCTCAACAGCTTGACTTGTTATTTGTTTGTTCCTATTTAAGCTTATTAAAAAGCGTAATCATGGTTTAGATTGACGCGCACCGCGGTGATGTTAGTTTGACGATATTCTCTTGCAAAACAAAAGAGCTTGTTGAAATAGGACGGATTTCTTATAGATTACATTTCACACCATTAGAGCTCTGGAATTGATATTCAATGTTCTCTTCTCCTAACATGAAGGACATCATATGGTAATACGTGTAAAACATCGTCCAATGTGCAAGACAGACGAATGTGAAACAGGCCGTCTCTCAGTGAGCTATCGAACTGAGGAAGAAAAAAAAAAAGGGAGAATATCAAACAGAATCCATCAACGCGGATATCCTGTGTTCCGTCTGTCAGAAAGCACCACAAATCTATTCAATGTCTCTTCAGCGGACCGCTCACATTCTGACTGTAGGCTATAATATAAACCGAAACAGGCTACAAAGTGTGTGTGTGTGTGTGTGTGTGTGTGTGTGTGTGTGTGTGTGTGTGTGTGTGTGTGTGTGTGTGTGTGTGTTGTGTCGTTGACTCAAGACCAGCGCGTCGTCAGTTAAAGACACACCGTCAACCAGGCAGCACGGCTGTAACGGAAAAGTAAATCCCAGCCATGCCGAGGCAAGCCGGGTCAGTAGAGTTCAGTAGAGTATAGTGGAATAAACAGGTGAGTATAGTGTGAGTATAGTAAACAGGTGTAGTGAGTATAGTGGTATAAACACGTGAGTATAGTGGAATAAACAGGTGAGTATAGTGTGAGTATAGTAAACAGGTGTAGTGAGTATAGTAAACAGATGTAGTGAGTATAGTGGTATAAACAGGTGTAGTGATTATAGTGTGAGTATAGTAAACAGGTGTAGTGAGTATAGTGGAATAAACAGGTGAGTATAGTGTGAGTATAGTAAACAGGTGTAGTGAGTATAGTGGTATAAACAGATGTAGTGAGTATAGTGGTATAAACACGTGAGTATAGTGGTATAAACACGTGAGTATAGTGGTATAAACACGTGAGTATAGTAAACAGATGTAGTGAGTATAGTGGTATAAACACGTGAGTATAGTGGTATAAACACGTGAGTATAGTAAACAGATGTAGTGAGTATAGTGGTACAAACAGGGGATGCGTTCTGTGCATACGGTCGGTGACTCACTGTCCTGTCTGCTCCCTAACCTGGCCCAGCAGCCTGTCTGTGCTCCAACACCTGATTTACAGACGATGAGCCGCCTCTTACCCAGAGAGCGTCCCCCGATGGTCACCTGACCCGTATCGCTGGTGCTGCTCTCGCGGCGCCGCGGGCTGCTGTTGTTCGGGGGAGTCCTGGGGTTTGGGATTTTTTGGGGGAAGGTTATCCTTGCAGAACTAACGAGGGTCCAATTGCCAGTGGGCCCCGCTGTACGCCGTCTTAATGATGGTTCCCAGATCCCCTTACAGAGGGAGCAGTCTGGCCGGCAGGCCTCAGCGCAGCTGAGGAGGAGACGGACGTCCAGCGGTGGACTCTCCTCCCTCGTGTCGTTTCAAGGACTCGTTTCAGAGCCTTTTCTGATATTCTCTTGCCTCGGACCGTCGTCAGAGTCAGAGTCAGTGAAGCGGGACCCGTCTGTGTGTGGACAAATGTGACATCTGACTTTAAATGTCCTCTAGCTCAATGAGGGCGCTGTGTCTGTGTGGGGTTGAAGCTCCTGTTGGTCGCTGCAGGGGAGGGGGTCAAGGAGAGGGTGGAGGGGCGGTGGGGGGGCGGTGGAGGGGCGGGTGGGGGCGGTGGGGGGGGCGGTGGAGGGGCGGTGGGGCGGTGGAGGGGCGGTCCAAACACAATCAGAGGTCAACCACAGGCCTCCAGCAGGAAATGACATCACATTTCATCACGTCATAATGTCAAATATAGGAAGATATAAAACACAAAGACAGCTGAATCAACAAAGACATCATCACATAAAATACACCGAAACTAATGTTGGTGTTGCATCTGAAAGATGGACACAGCTTCGAGCATCAAACTGTAAGTAACAGTATTGAAGGGTAGGGTAGTTCCGCGGGCGTTTGTGTGCGGTGGTCGTCCAGCCGTCCGCCTGAGGCGCCGTGACCCCCGTGACCCCCGTGACCCCCGTGGATCTCGTGGCACGCTGATGTGAGCGTTATCTGCACGCATTCGCAACGAGCCAAAAAGTACCAGCCAAAGTTTGTGTGTTAAATCCATTCCGTGCACCGAGAGCGTGCACTGCAAATGTATTGGGAGTAAATTCAATATATATTTTCATGTAGTGTGAAGTAAAAGTGATAGTCAATAGAAATGTGAAAACTCAAAAGTACCCATCCTACCCAAAAAACGACTTAAGTACTGTAGCAAAGTTTTTGTACTTCGCACCACTGATCGTAAAAGCACATATACAAGGACATCGTAATAAACATTAGACCTGATAGACATTAGAAACGAAGACGCTGTAATATCAAATTTACGAAGGCAACGTTATATAGGAACACATCATAATGTATGTAACCTGACGTATACCAAAGCCCCGGGGATGTTTACGTTGTTCGCGCGGCTCTCCCACTTAATTAGTGTTCCGTCGGGGCCACGCCGAGGCCAGCACTGCCTCAACACGACCAAACTATCCAGAAAACGAGAAAGAAATTGAGGAACGCTGACTGA
>NW_028178406.1:0-12656 GCF_964030765.1 Micromesistius poutassou | reverse complement strand
GCAGACTGCTGTCTAATTAAGACAGCAGCGCATGGAGAGGGGGGAGAGAGGGGGGAGAGATGGGGGGGAGAGGGGGAGAGAGAAACGTGCCTTGATAAAAGTACTTGATAAAAGTGAATTATTTAAATCTTGAATAATTGATTGGGCTGGTAGAATGACAAAACTGATTGACAGATCGTCAGATTAATAGCTAGCTAGAGCGTATAGATAGGGTGCATAGACAGATAGGCAGACCAGGTAACCATAAATAACCATAAAAAGATTGAGGGATACAGGTATATGGATAGGTGGAGAGATGGAAAGATAGATACACAGAAGATACAACCGATAAATAAGTAGATAGAAGTTCGAAAGACGGATGGACAGCATAAATAAAGAGAATTCATAAACACGTCACGTGTAATGTTATTTTTCATTACCAATTCCGCGCCACACTGTCACATGCTGCGCAAATGCGATGACTTACTGGCCCTAAAAGCAGCGGCGGAGTCGGGGAGCAGGGCTCTGAGGTCGGCCCCCTCGTCAAGGTGAGCCTGTCTTCACTGCCGTTCTAATGACCACGCAGCCTTGGCGCCTTCGCAGAATGCGGCTTTCTACGGCGCGCCTCAATCACCTTTACGGCCGGCGGTACACGGGGAACACACAGCCATGAGGCGCCGCCACCGGGGGCTGATCTATGGCTGACCACTGGGGAGGACTGGTGGGCGGGGGGCGGAGTCTGAGGGGAACAGTTGGTGGGGGGGGGGGGCCTTGTTGTTTGCGGTGTCCGTCCGTTTATGAGCATTGGGTCGGACGTGTGTTTTGTAAGAGGAAGCGGATTTACTCGCAGACTCGGCATTACCTTGGTGTGTGTGTGTGTGTGTGTGTGTGTGTGTGTATATATAACACCCTGTCATTCTGTATTACTTGCTTGCGTGTGTATTTGTGTGTGTCTTTGTGTGTGTGTGTGTTTGCGTTTGTTTGTGAGTGTGTGTGTAGTACCCACTCATCTTACACTGTGTATCGTGTACTCTGTGTGTTTCTGTGTGTGTCTGTGTGCATCGTGTGTGTCTGTGTGTATCGTGTGTGTCTGTGCGTTTGCGTGTTTGCAGTCATCACACACACAATATTCCTATTTTGTTTCACTCACTTTGACTCACGTATAAAGAAGCCATTTCCCCCAATGTCCCAGCCCAACCACCCATTACGCTCTCTAATCCAATGTGTTTCTCTCCCCTAGGTCTCAGTGTAACCCCCCTCTCCTCCCCTGGGGTCATAGCCTCCAGCAGCACGGTGCACTTTTGTCCCGGTGAACTTGTGAACCAGGACCAATGAGATCTGCCGGTGAGGATAGTGACAGTGACAGTGGCTGATCAGGAAATTGACCTGGCTGCGGTGTTTTCCTCTCCATTTGTTATTGGTAATAACACTCATCTGGGATGAGATTAGAGCATGCATCTGCGCAGTCACTAATGGACAACAGAAGTCGCTGTGAAAGATGTTGTCGATTTGAAACGGCACTTTGTTTTTCCGTGGAAGGATGTTTGCTTCCAGAAACTAAAGAAGCCCAATTGACAACAATGGCGGAAAAACAACGGCGCAATTAAATCACTCGGAACCACAAGGGTGCTGTGACAAAGTCCCTCTGGCTTTGAAGACCCAAAAAAAGCAGTAAGCGGGGAATCTTATGCAATGCGGTGAAACCTATCATCTATTGTTCCCATGTAACATCGAACACAACCTGATATATACCACGCCGACGCAGCCGCGTGCTCAACTCACACACGTACGTTAGCCTCTCGCGCAACACGTTGGATTATTTACCAAAGAGATTTGAATGAATTAATTGAATTAATTACACTTGTTGTAATCCCCGGCAACGGGAATAGCGTGTAATCTCGACGGTTCAGTGCCAGACCCCATTGATTCAACACCACCAAAGCGACAGCCAAGCTAGCACTTTGTCTGTGTCTGTGTACGTGTTGTGCATCTGTGTGTGTCTGTGTACGTGTTGTGTGTCTGTGTGTGTCTGTGTGTGTCTTCTCGGGATTCGAGGCCAGCCAGCCAGCCGCAGTGAGACATAATGGGACTCATCAAAACAAGCAGCTCTACCAGGTACTCTGAGTTACACACCCAGTAAGTCAATCCCTTTGAGTGACTCCTCCACAAAAGCTGACCATCTGCTACACAAAAGCAGAAGCCTTCTTCTGTCCTGCCTCCCTTTCATTCCTCCCTTCTCTCTTTTTTCACACGTCTAAAAAGGCAGAAGTTAATCCACTCTCCTCGGGCAGAATAATCATTAAAAAGTAAAGTGGGTCGGGGCGGGCGAGGCGAGATGAGCGTCCAGAGGATCTCTGGGCGCCGGCGTCTGACCTCCACATCGCCACCTCCTTAACCACGCCGGACTCGGCCCGAGAGGCGCTGGAGCGGAACGCCACCAGCTGGGCCTCCACACAACCCAGCTCCTGAAACCCGGTAGAGGATGGACTACAACGATATACTGAAGACATTCGTGAACGTCTCCTCTGTGAGAAGGAGGTTCTGATGGCTGGTGTCAGTGGGTCCAACACTAGCTTCTAGAATTGGGGGATTTTTCTGCATTGATAGAGTGAAATCATTATGGGATTAGGCCCATCGTTTTAATGTGTTACCTGCCATATGGCAAATCAATCTGCCATTGGCTGGCGGCAGGTGTTCCCTTTTTTCGCAGCTGAAAGGTTCTGGGATCGAGCCCTAAATGTCTGCGGTCCAACTGTCAGCCTCCCTGAGCAAGACGCCCCAACCCCCTTCATCCTGGCCAATAACAAGGCTCCAACCGTCCCAGTGAGGCACTCTGGATAACAGCCGGCAGTAAACGGGGAAGATGTGCCCTCACAAAAATGGAAAGGCCAAACCTTATCTCATCTCTAAAGATTCATGCTTTCCTGAGTCCTTCTCCGCTTGATCTCGTTCCATCCCAGATACGTAACCTTTCCGAGTGATGGGGGACAAGGAGCAGGAGTCCGTTTTCATTGCCGCCACTGTCCCCTCAGTGGTGCGAATGAGTCAACCTTTCGGTCCTTTGTCCTGGGATCTCTTCCTGGACAAAATCTATAATCTCCATTCAAAAGTAAAGTTAGAACCTAAAATGCCACGGTTATTATTATTACACAGCCGCTAATCTCAGATCCAGCGAGATTACGGTGGAATGTTCTGAGGGGGGACCCCCGCACAGAGCCGCCATCGTGTTAAGGTTACACCTTGTTTTCTGTTTTTCCACTGAGATATTAGACGGGAGATAACCTAAGGGTGGAGAAGCTCTCAGAAGGGGATCACACAGCGTTTGTCTTCAGTGGCTGCTCCACATGGTTGTTGATTTGAAACCTTGACAGACGCTTTTTTTCAGTTGACAAGCGCTAGACTAGTCTAGTTTCTGGTGTTCACTATCAATAGCCAATTATGCACTTACAGATCCCCGTCTCCAGCAACCAGAATATCGAAAACAAACAATGACGCGAGATAAAGCAATGCCGCCGAGATCTGCACTCCTTTTGCTCTAACACTACAGATTATTCATCTAAAGTCGGACTGTGAGAAAACACGACCATAGCAGCTACTGCACTCTCTGGTAGCCTCGGCCTGGCAGATGCCGGCCAACCTCGCCTCGCCCACAGGGATCTTTAAACTTCTGTGAGCTACGATGTGTGACCACCCTCTAGCAATAACACCTAGCACTAACCGAGAGGAGATGGAACTGTCTGCTGTGCATCCTGGAAGACATCAAGGCAAGGAGAGAGAGAGGGAGAGAGAAAGAGAGAGATAAAGACAGAGGGAGATCTCAAGGCAAGGAGAGAGAGAGAGAGGGAGGGAGTGAGGGAGGGGAGAGAGAGTGAGGTAGGGTGATAGAGAGGGAGGGAGGGGGAGATCTCAAGGCAAGGTGAGAGAGAGAGCGGGAGGGAGGTGGGGAGAGGGAGGGAGAGAGATAAAGAGAGATATATCAAGGCAAATAAAGACTATCCCTGGCAGGTTATGAACTGCCAGCCCCTCAGAATATCAAGGTAAACAATCGGCCGCGAGATAGGAGCCAGGAGAGCAGCGGTGTCTGGGCGCTCGCTGGCTCCGTTTAGCACTAACGCTATTGAGGAGATGAAACAACGGGAGGCGTGGCCCCGCCCACTTTGGAGAACTGTCGTTGTGTTAGAACTCTGAGGCGGGGGGAAGAAATAAAGAAGAAGAAGAAAGGAGAGAAAATGGAGGTAGCGGGAAGGGACCTGGTACAGGGTTGTGCGCTGCATCAGGAGCTACGTGAGTGGGAGGGTGTCGTCCGTCTGTATCAATAAAGGTTACGCTGTTTGTGTTTTCCGTGGACGTCAGATGGTGTATGCTGTATGGGCGGCTCCATGGAGCCTCTTGATCCTCCAGGAGTTCTCCTTTCATTGTCTTGATTGCCGTTCTGTGTTCCAGGACTTGTCAACACGAGGGGCTTGGAGACGGCTGGTGAGGTCAGAGGTCGGTGCTGATGACTGCCCCGGCATCCCCGCTGTATTCAAACCGCCGTTAGGGTTTGTTGGCTGACAGCGAGCGTTTTGTTGCCAAATCCTAATCACACGGGCTGGAGCTGTGTGATTCCCTTCGTGTTTGTTTGGTCGGCACATCTATCGTTTCCATTGTGGTAATGGATTATGAAAAAAGTTAATTAATGTCTGTGTCCTTTTGTTCTCTTCAATAATTTAAGATTAAATGTGATGTTTATTAGTCCCAGATGGGGAACGCGGCTGCCAAAGCAGAAGTACAGGACATTAGGCACATTCAGAATTAAATATTGAAGACAGAAATATGCACAAATGTACCACAAAACACAATATACCATAACACACACACTATAGAGTTACCATCGAATAAAGCTATAAAAATATAATTCTGAGCATTAAGGTCCTTCCTTGTTCAGAACAGGAGCGTCGCCCCGGTGAGCCAGCGGGATCCTTAACTAGAGTTTAAGCGTTCCTTAACCCGCTGCTTCTCCAGGGACACGCCGTTGACAGACGGCCGTACCTTTCATTAAAAACACAATACCAAGACGGATTGGCTGACCTTTCGCGTGGCGTTATTACGGAGCCTTACTCAAAAAGCACCCCCCCCCCCCCCCACACTCTCAGCTAGCTGCTAACGACAGCGGGGGAACCGGAGCGATAGGAAGAGTTCTGCGTGATGAACTGAAACACGAGTGATTTCTCTGTTGTTGAGTTAAAGGGACACAGTGTGTTATTATCTGGGGGGGGTGGTGTAGGGTGACTTGCGGATTTATGTGTTATGTGGAAATCATGTATTTTTCATGTCATGTACTGTATTGCGTGTGTGTTTGTGTGTGAGTGAGTGAGTGAGTGTGTGTGAGTGAGTGAGTGAGTGTGTGAGTAAGGGAGTGAGTGAGTGAGTAAGGGAGTGAGTGAGAGAGTGTGCACGCATGTGTGAGTGAGTCAGTGAGTTAGTGAGTGTGTGTGTGCAAGCTTGTTTGTGTGCGTGTGCTATGTGCTGTGCGTGCATGCATGCTGTTGGCTGTAGGCTGGATTACATAAGTCATACTGTTAATATATTTCCAGAAACTAGTTGGCTCCAAAGTGAGCCAGACGAACAAAGTGTGTAGACGAAGAAAACGTTACAGAAATTGTACAAACTATAAGCAAATCTTTGAATTCCACACCAAAAGCAATTTCCCGCTCCAATCTATCACTTAAAACTATACGCCCAAGGTGTTTTTTCGTACTTGGAAAATGTAGGAAAAAAAATCCTATTGAACTGAAGTTTGACACAAATATCAAACTGACGTTCACCCCCCCCCCCCATTTCACCACAAGCCTCGGTGTTGCCATCTCCGTGGAAACACCTCTTCATTTAGAAAGTAATTGAGAGAGTGCTGACTGCAGTGAACCCTGAATGTATTTGTCAGTGAGTTGGTTAGCCTTTTCTTCACCCCCCCCCGCCCCCTCGACACACACACACACACACACACACACACACACACACACACACACACACACGTCTATTTGAGTTGATGCAATCATACTTTCCACCTCTTTGTCTGGGTGGAAAACTTCTGAAGCAGTACAATCTCCTGGGTGAACAAAGAGGATTAAGGGAGATTACTAAAGCACTCTTCCTTCTTTCGCCTCAGGAAATGAAGGGCTTCTTTTTCTCCTTTCTCTTCCCCTGATGCGTCTGGTAACCGGTAACAGCAAACACTACTCACGTCTTCTCCCCCTCATACCGTTAACATGTTAGTTCCCTCTCTTATCGACCGGCCGTTGATGGATAGACGATAAACGTCAGCGTTTCAGTGGTGAGCTGACAGCTGTTCTGAGTTCTGACAGTCGAGTCACGCTCCGACGCGCGTCCATTAATTACTGTTTTTTTTAATTACCGACCAGCTACAAGGTTAGAGCACTTTGGCAGTTGGGAAGTCTACTGATTGACTGACAAAGTGACAGTTATTTTCCATTGATCCAAAATGGAGGGAGGGGTGGGGGGGGGGGGGGGACTGGATCCGTGAACCACGCAGACGTTTCCATCTGTCGCTCCTTCCTTCCGTCAGACCCTTTGAAATCCCAGATCAGCAGAGAAATTAGCCTACTTTAGAAGCTAAGGGGGCCGGGGCTGTGTGTGTGTGTGTGTGTGCCCATGTGTCTGTGTGTGTGTTTGTGAATATCTGTGTGTGCCGTGCGTCAGAATGCATATGCGTGTTTGTGATGCAAAGTTATGGAGGGAGAATTCCGTCATTGTCTGTTTATTTCTGTTTATAATATGGGACAGTCAATGTATAAACATCATATAAATTGATGTGTATTTAAGTAGTGTATAAGTGCCGTCGATTGCTGGATACTTGAGCAGGAAAAAGTGCTTACAGCCAGAAACGCTAGCTAGTATTTTATTGAGATTTTGCAGACCATGTGATTCGAAGTAAATCCATAGCAGTCAGGAAGATGCAAATGTGTTGGGGTGAGTGGTTCACTTCATCGCATCATCATTTAGCTGATATTTAGCAATATCTCAGAAGACCGTGGACGCTAGACAAGCTAAGTGTCCTTTTTGCCTGTGCTGAGGAATCGATCCCGTAACTCATTTCGAACAGGTCCTAGGGTTATTTTATATACAGACGGTAGCAAAGCAATGCAGAGTACCAATGTATTGATTACATCCTCGCAGTCTACCGCTCATATTTCTAACTGGAGTGAACTTGAGTAACCTCGGACCTCGTCTCGAACCGTTCAATAAGGTTTGTGTACTCGCTGTGTACGGTGTATTCAATGTGCACCACATGTTATATGTAACAATTATGTTTTCATTATGTTATGGACAACCTTGTGGCGTGTGATTGACGTTTCCTTTGTGTACTTGGAACAATTGGATGACACAAAGAGGGATTTCGTTGGCGAGATGGTGTCGTTGATTTCAACAAAAAAGCCACTGAATTATGTCCTCCATGATTGATTCTGGTGAATAGAGAAAGTCGGAGAGAGAGGAACAAAGAGATACAGAAAGAGAGAGAGAGAGAGAGAGAACAAGAGGGAGAGAGAACAAGAGGGAGAGATATCGAGAGACACAGAGAGAACCAGAGAGAGGAGGCTATATTATCCATTAACATGGATTTTAAAAGAGTTGGTTGCAGTCACCACTATCTCAAAATTAGATAATTGTCTGATTAAATTAATTCACAGATAGAAATTATGTGTTATTGTTATCAGCACAATGCCGATGGGAATTTGTGCGTGCACACACGCGTGCGCACCTGCACCTAGGCATTTGTGTGTGTGTGTGTGTGTGTGTGTGTGTGTGTGTGTGTGTGTGTGTACGTTTTGAACAGTTAATGTGTGACACTTGCGATACAAGTTACTTAACAGACGCTTTGATTCAAAGCGATTTGCTCAAGGGCGCCTACAGGTAGGCTGCCGGCAGCGGGGATCCAACCAAGGACCTCACAACCAATGACTGAAGTTGAAAACAAGCTTCCCTTGATGTGACTCAAACCGGCGACAACAACAACAACAACATCAACAACACAAACACCACCGCAACGAAGCACAGTGAAGGATTAGTTCATCAATGCTCTCCATCCACCAACTCAAATATCACTCACCGCATTTCAGCGGCACTCATGTCTTTGCTCCTTCCCTCCTCTTCCTCTTCCTCAGGGGTGGGGGGGGGAACTCATTCTGCACATCATTCTAGTTCTCTTTGAACGCTGCGACAAGGCCGCCGCCGTCGCAGATGCACCAATTACGATTTCATATCCATGATTGCGTCGGATTCTCCTCGGAGACCGGCAGCTGTCTCCCTGCTGTCGATTGGATTTAGTTAAGAGATATGAACCCCTGTGACTGGAGGAATTGTACTTTTTTATTGAGCTATTAAGCAATGCTGACTTTGCTCTCCGCAGTTTTGAAACGCACGCTGCCTGCTGCTGAAACTCCCTCTCTGGGCTGGGGCGCGAGGCCTTCGAGTGCCCAGAGGTTCCAGGGGACGGCGAGACGTACCGCTGGAGTTACGCTCCTGCAATTCAAAGTAGGGCCGGGTCGCGTGAACTATTCTGACTACTGCTGTTGCTGCTGCTTCTGCTGCAGCTGCACCTGAAATCATCCAAAACAACAGTTGGCAAAGACGTTGTAACTCCCGGGAGCGAGGAAAGCAGAAAAACAATGTTGGTTCGATATCGGTTGTTTTTGTATTGAATTTGAACCACTTTAATTTGGTTGGCTGAATCCCTAATGACGATGTGCGTGTGTCCTCACTGCATCACAACACTGATGTGTTGATCCGATGAGACTCGGATTGATTTCAGACGTGTGTTTTGAAGGACCTGGTTTGGGGCTTCTTGTGCCAGGATGCTTAGAGGTAGTCTGCGTACATTAAGGATCGAACCCAGAAGATTTGGGTCCGGAGTCTAAAAACCAAACACTTTAGAACCAGCGAGGATATCTCGAGGATCTATTCGGACTAATTGCCGAGGTAGAAAATGACGGCACCTTGATGTGCCTCAACGAACCGTAGCGATATAAAACTATATGGTCTAGTCTTTGGGAAAAGTTTTCCAAAGTGCAGAGATCTGTGAACGGCCAGCCATGTACTCCGGCTCCAAGCACATCCTGTGGCGTGAAAGATTAAAGATGCAATAGCAATACAGCCTGTTCATAAAAGCTATTCCCATTTTGTCTCAAAATGAAATGCTTTCTGCAAAACCCACGGTGGAAGGAATGCATGTTTTTCTCCAGTATTTTCTTCAACGCAGTATAAAATACCCAGAAGAAGGTACTGCATGGGCAGAAATTATGTCAGCCATTACCCACTCACTAGTTAATACCGGATCACTTCACCCGTGACCTGGCAGATCATGTGCTGCCTTATATTGTCCAGTATCATGTCACAACCCAACAGGGAGGGCATTTATGACATTTGTGTGTGTGTGTGTGTGTGTGTGTGTGTGTGTGTGTGTGCGTGTGTGTGTGTGTGTTTGTGTCTGTGTGTGACTGAATGAATGTGTGTGACTGTGTGTGTGTGTGTGTGTGTTTGTGTCTGTGTGTGACTGAATGAATGTGTGTGACTGTGTGTGTGTGTGTGTGTGTGTGTGTGTGTGTGTGTGTGTGAGAGAGAGAGTATTGGTGGGTAATAAACTATTACGTGTATGCAAGAGTCTGTTTATTAGTCTGTTTATGTATTTGTGTAAAAAGACAGTGTGTATGAAAGAGGGTCTGTTTATGTGCATGCATTTGTGTAAAAAGATAGATGGACTCTATGCAGGCTGTGTTCCTTTCTGTGCATGTATTTGTGTAAGAAGATAGATTGGGTGTATGCAAGGGTCTGTTTGCTTATGTTCATGCATTTGTATAAAAAGACAAATTGTGCGTATGAAAGAGCGTCTGTTTCTTCGTGTTTTTGTGATGAACTGTGTGTGTGTCTGAGACAGAGAGAGACAGACCTTGGGTTTGTATGTGTGCCCTTACTTGTATGTGTAAACTATCTTGAGATAGACTGTGTGTGTGTGTGTGTGTGTGTGTGTGTGTGTGTGTGTGTGTGTGTGTCCAGCTGTGAGTAGATCAAGCGGCTCCTCTATTAATCCCACCACTGAGAAGCGGCCGTTCTGTGGTGGCGGGGGCTGTGGGGGAGAGAGGGGGGCTGAAGTTAAGGGGGGAGGTAATGTAAGGTCTCCAGCGGACAGCGAACCCCCCCCCCCCCCCTCCCCCCCCCCCCGTCCATGACCCAGCGTGAACACAACAGCCTCACTCATCATCTCCGTAGTCGCACCATTCATCCACTGACGCCATGGCCCGCCTCTCTGGAGCCTTTGTGTGGCACTAGAGAGCCTTGGAGGAAGACCCCGACCATTTGGGAGGGAGCTCCACCCTTGATTGGCCGGTCGACGGACCGATGGCTGACTGCGAACACGAGACTGTTTGCAAAATGGACGTGTTACTATTATTAGTTGTTTTTAAAGAAATTATCCTAGATGTATGTCATTAGAGGGTTATGTTACTTTACTGTACCCACAGCGATATATTGTTTCTCTTTCTCCTGACAAATGTACTTACTATTATGATAAAAACGTCTGCTTAATGCCCTGAATGTGAAGGTAAATGTTAGAGGTAGCCATCGCAGGTTCAAACCCTAAACCACAAAACAAACCTGGCCCCTACCGCATACTCAACCCTTCTCATTACACAACCATCATCACTTCGCATTCAAGCCAAAGGTCCCGGCGTCTTGGTTTGAGAGGTGGGGGAGGCGGGAAACAGCGAGTAGGGTCTGGCTACACCACTACTAACCACTAACCACTACTACTGTAACCCTAACCCTAACCCTAACCCCTAGCGCTAACAATTTAGCCTGTTGTTCTAGCTTGTTAGCCAGATTTTTGCTCGCATGTGAATGCACTATGTTCTTTCCATTACATTGTTAAACTGTATAGTTTACCAAGGTACATGGAAAATTATTAATCATGAAAAATTTCCCAAAATATCTAAGTTTAAAGAGGGTCATAATTTACTAAACATCATCGCTGGCGTAAAACCTATGACGATTTTGACGGTAGCAGTTGGATGTGGATGTCCATGTCCTACAGGCTGCAGCCAGACATTATTGGAAACAACAGCACCAGCATTAGCAGCAGCAGCATTAGCAGCAGCATTAGCAGAAGCAGCAGCAGCAGCATTAGCAGCAGCAGCAGCAGCAGCAGCACCAGCCTCTTGTACGTTAATGCAGGGGGACTAGATTGCTGCGTGGAGGAGAACGCACCTGGCCCGGTCTCTCAATCACACCCTTATACCCGCCGCTGCATCCCCGCCCCGCCGCAGCTGAATTATAATGCGACGGAAGTTGCAGACTCAGCTCACAGGCAGCAAACAAGCCTCCCTCTATGTGTGTCCAAATACATACAGCGCAGAGAGAGGAGAGAGAGAGTGGGGGGGGAGGAAGAGGGAGAGGGAGAGAGAGAGATAGCGAGGGGGGGGAGAGAGAGGGAGAGAGGGGGGGGAGAGAGAGAAGGGGAGGAGAGAGAGAGAGAGTGGAGGGGAGGGAAGAGGGAGAGAGAGAGAGAGTGGAGGGGAGGAAGAGGGGAGAGAGAGAGAGAGAATGGGGGGAAAGGAGAGGGGAGAGAGAGAGAGGGGGGAGGAGAGAGAGAGAGAGGGGGGAGGGGAGAGAGAGGGAGAGAGAGATAGAACACAACCAAGACTGTAGTGTATGTAAAGTTTTCTTTTTCTAATGCTCTGCTGCCCATCCTCAATCTGCGCTTGTCTCCCATTGCACCGTACCCATATGCAGAAACAGAAGCTGCTTTGTTCCGTATCCCTCAATGAATGTGTTTACCGCAGTACGTACGAGCTCTCTTATTGAAACCCCATTATGTTTGGCATCAGGTCCATCCTTCTTGGCTTATTTTAGCTCTGAAATTGAATTTCCCATTCCACTTTGACTACGTTGGCTAAATTAGACGACACAAACATCAATTCTCGGGGAAGCGAGAACTTGTAAATATCCAAATCTAAATAAATATAAAAACAGGGCAGCCTGTGCAGGCAGCAAATGATAGGCTGAGATCACGCCGTCAGTCCAGGATGTGCTCCCCCCGCTGGACGCAGTGAGAATACTCATCAATGTGTCCGTGTTCGCTGTTTATTGACGTGTTTATGCTTCAGATGAGGGTAATGTTGTCTCTGAGGGGCCATGTGCCGCTCCATAAACCAATGTACACACATAGTCGTTTAGAGAGACACACACACACACACACAATACAAA
The DNA here is from genome assembly GCF_964030765.1 of Micromesistius poutassou. Classification (NCBI taxonomy): domain Eukaryota; kingdom Metazoa; phylum Chordata; class Actinopteri; order Gadiformes; family Gadidae; genus Micromesistius; species Micromesistius poutassou. The sequence goes on along the minus strand of NW_028178406.1, from coordinate 422 downwards.
CGTGAGGATAACTATAATCGTCACATGCAGACACATATGTTCACACACACACACACACACACACGCTTAAATGCGCATCGCATGCACACAGTGAGCCCCGCGGGATCATAATGCACACACACACACACACACACACACACACACACACACACACACACAAAAGCAATGAAGCACTTACTTTGTCTTTTATCCCTCATGTGAGCCCCATGAATCACTGTTGTACATGTGTGCACACGGACACACACAAACACACACAAACACACACACCAAGCACACACAAACAAACACGTCTCTATCAAATGAAACTTCCACTTCCATATATCTTCCACTCGGGGAGCGCTATTAACATTTAATAGTGCCGGGGCCGTGAACAAAAGATATATTTTCCGAACACTCTCCAGATACACAGCCCGTTGCGTTCT
>NW_028178407.1:0-5000 GCF_964030765.1 Micromesistius poutassou | reverse complement strand
ATAAACTACCCCCATTTACATATCCTTTCAGTTCACCCGCTTTGCACTCGTTCCCACATCAGCTCACGTTCAGTGCCGTGCCGCGTGTGTGACACCCGATCCCGTCGGCGTTATCATCAACCAGCAGCCCCGGGCCCTGCCGGCGGTAAAGCACCGCTCACGTACCCGGCCCGCCATAAAGGGCCGTTGTGTGCCGATCGTAAACAGTTGAACGCTCTTGTTTTTTGCGGCGCTCGGAAAACCGTTAGCGTCTGGCACGGCCCCGCCGTCCTACGCCCTCCTCCGTCCAACTGGCAGCGAGTAAATGCAAAGCCTCTGAGCTTCTCCGGGTGCTCGGGGGGGTAGCCCTGAGTGGTCCGACACCTCCTTGGCACCGTGCGCTGGGCGGGGGCGGCGGGGGGGGTGACACCGATGTGAGGAGTTGGAGGAGGGGGGAGGAGGAGACGGGCTTCACAGTGTCGGAGGAGGCCGCCGGCGTCTCACACTTTCTCTGCCCCCTCCTCCACCCACGTCATTCCCTCCCCTTCGGAGGGTTTATGTAAGACGCCCCGGCGGTGACGTGACCTTGTCCGCCGTCGGAACATCCTGTTGTTTTTACCACCAGGTGTGATGGGGATTAGCCATTAACGGGCCGTTTCACAATCGACCCCTCCTGTGGCATCGCACGTGCACCGAGTGTCCGTCCGCAGTTAAAGGGGGCGACCGGCCTGGCCGGTGCACTGCACTGCACTGGGTAGGCTGTTCTGTCCATCCAACCATCTGGGTGGACACTCCCCATGTGCGGTGTCACTGGAGGGTAGGTTGTGAAATGGCTTGTGATGGCTTATCAACGTCACTCCCGGTGGTAAAATAGAGGACCTTTGGACCAGCGCTTCCCAACCGCGGGGTCGCCCGATATACACGCGCGGCGCAGCGGAACTGAGTGCTGATTCAGACCGGTTTTTGGATGTTTGATGAGACATTTGTGTTTGTTTGAGAATTGTGAATGAAATTGTCTGGTTTGAAAGGTCTCATAAAGGCGGTGTGCACACAAACAGACAGATTTGTAGCCGTGAGCAAGAGTCACTACTGCTACAATCACTTAGCGTGGGGCAATGTGCGTCCATTCACAGAAAATGTCTGACCTAAAAATCGAGTCACGGCCAAAAAAGTTTGGAACCTAGGTTGGGAACAATGCGTCTTTCCTTCCCCTGCTAACATAGCGCCAGATAGTCACATCCAGCTCCGCTTTTGGTTCTGACCAAATCCCAAGGGCAGCTAGCGGGTTAGCCATGCATGAAACATGTAGCCTGGATGGATCCTTTGTGGGTTTGTACCCAATCCCCAGTGTTTGTAGTGTGTAAGCCATGCATGTAGCATGTGGCCGAGATCGACAGCTCCATTGTGGGACCTACCCAATCACCAGGGTTGTTAGCGGGTTAGCCATGCATGTAGCATGTAGCCTGGAGAGACAGATAGATGGATCCTTTGTGTGGTGGTACCCTATGGCTAGTGGCTGCGAGCAGGTTAGCCGTGCATGGAGCATGCACGCTCAGCTGCCCTAAGATGCTAGTACAGAAAAGCCCTCAAGACCTTAAAACCAACTTCCTGTGTGACTCACCAACCGAGGAGATGAACCTAAAAGATCAAGCAGGAAAGACGGAAACAGTGCAATGGAAGGGGAGAAGAGAGGGAGAGAGAGAGGGAGACGGCATTAGTTGGTAGAGGACAGGAGAGGATAGTTTGCTGTTTTTAGGTAAACAAATATTTCGTTTTGTGTGATAGGAAGCCGACTGAGGTAACTGAAAGACTCTGTCTCTGTCTCTGTCTCTGTCTCTGTTTCTGTCTGAGGCTTGTAGAACAGGCAGGGTTATTATCGGCGGTTCCCTGTGGCATGGAAACCACCCCTGCAGGAAGCTAGCACTGATCAGTAATGGAGCTCTGACGTCAGCTTCACCTCCTCACCAGCAGTCAACAAAACACACACACACACTCACTCACTCACGCTCCCGCTCGCATGCTCGCTCTCTCGCTCGCTCTCTCTGTCTCTCTCTGTCTCCCGCTCAATCTTCTCTCTACATTTCACAGTACTTCTTTCACCAATGATTCCAGCGACATCTGTGAACATTGGACTTTCTGTATAGCTCTCTCTCTTTATCTCTGTCTCTATCTCTCTCCCTCTCACGCAATACCCCTCCCCCCCTCCCCTCCCCTCCCCTCCCCCCCCCCGTCCCGTGCCAGATGAGCTCATCTAATTGGCTGCTTATCAGTTGTCCCTGTGCCACTGTTATGACCGGAGCTGTTTCTTTGTGAAGGCTCTGTACAGAATGTTCCTCACACCTATTTAAACCCTGCGCCAAACATCAGCCCCTCCATAGAGAACCACTGAGCTCAGCCCTCCTCAATAGGTGTCCCGGGACACAGTCGCTGAGTGATGCGCGACGCTCCCGGGCCAAGATTAACAGCTAGAACCAATGCGTCTTCTCCTCCCGGGTCTCTCTCTCTCGCTCTCTCTCTCTCTCTCTCTCTCTCTCAGGCCACATCCCCATTAATCATTTTCCATTTTAAAACCTGTTACTTTTTCGGCGTCTCCGCCCTGACGTTTGCACTTCTCCGTTTAAGAACCCCAGTAAAACTGATACTTTTGAAAGACACTGCTGAGCCCTTTTTTTAGTGTGTGAACACCGCGGTGGCGCTTTAAGAGGCTTTTGAGAACGATGAGGTAGACACCCCACGGTGGCTTCCTGATTGACTCTTATCGGTGATGACATGTCCTTCCCTGATTAGGCACGCCCTTATCACTTTCTCAGAATAAATAAAAATCGTCATCAGGCCTTGACTACCGGCGGCTTTGCAGCATTGATTCAACGCTTGTCACCGGCCCAAGCCAAGGAACCTCTGGTTCTACTTTACTCTGTTGTTGTTCTGCCTCCGTGCTATCTTCTGCGACCAAGCAACCCACCGCAGAGTAGACAATCTGCTTCCTGTTAGACTCCGGGGCAACACGCATGCCCAGTGTAATGGTCACGTGACGCTCAATTATTATCCCGTTTTATAATAACAAAGTATTAGAAGTGGATGGAGCCTCCGTGGTGGAACTCTGCAAAGTTCCACCACTGCAAAGTTCTGCAAAATAAAAGCCCCGCCCCCCCCGTTCTCGCTGTCCTCCTCTACCTCCACTACTTTACGTCGACCATCTGGGTCTGCTAATTAGCGCTACCCCAAGGGCAGTGGTTGGGTGAGTGAAATCAGCTGGTTGAGTGCACGGCCTGAGCTCCGCCATGGCAGGACTCTTAACTTGCTAAACATGGCCTCGTTTAGCGTTGACGCAAGTGCACTTACATCCAGTTAGACTGCGGCCTCTCGCTGCCGTACAGGGCGTTCCTGCCAATGGCTAAAACATGTTTTTTTGCCGCGCGCTGTGATCGCCGTACGACGCGCCGCTATTGTGTCTCTCGCTTCGTTGCCGATTTTTATTCCAGTATAGATTTATTTTGAAATTCCAGATACGTTGAAACAGACCCGAGGGATAACCATAGTCATACATTTTGTATTATTGAAGCATATTTGGAGGCTGAGTCCAATGGTACAATTTTATAAAGATGGCAGATATACACGAATGAAAACCAGAACTTCCAAAGTCGATTTTTATTTGGCATCGGATGGCTCATAGGCAGTGGAGCATGGAGCAGAGTTATTGAAGCCCGTTTTGTGTGTTAAAACGTTAAAGGAAGGGTCATTTTTCCAATCTTTATGACTCTAATGTTGTTTACACTCGTCTCCTGAGCATCAGTTTGGCCCCACTGTCTCTGTTTCTCATTATCCATTCACCTGCATTTTAAACCTGTGACACTGTACACACACCGTACCCACACACACACACACACCCACACACACACACACACACACACACACACACACACACCAATCACACATACAAGCCAGTGATCCTACTCAGTTCCTCCTTAATCAGCAGAGTTGGAAAGTGTGTGTGTGTGTGTGTGTGTGTGTGTGTGTGTGTGTGTGTGTGTCTCCACCGAACCCCACTTTTAACCCCACCCGGGACGGGAGCGGGGAGCGGGCGGGCACGTGCCAGAGCAGAACCCCCGTCCTGTTGGTCTTGGACAGGCGGGCCTGGCGCAGGCAGCCGGACCCAGTGTCAGGTTCTGAGATCAAACGTCAAGGACCCCGGAAAAAATGTGCTGCTGCTGGTACCTGAACAAAAACACTTAGTCACACACTAAACACACACACACACACACACCCACACACTCACACGCACACACACACACACACACACAGAGAGACCTCCTTCCGCGGTAAGATTTGCACAGCTGTCTGAATGAGGGACCCCTCCCTCTGGCCCTAGAGTACGGCGGTGGCCCGCTGTGAAGTTCTCTCCAACACACACACACACACACACACACACACACACACACACACACACACACACACACACAGCCTTCAAAGGAGCGCCCATCCCCTCCCCCGTCCCCCGAACACCACCACCACCACCACCACCACCACTACCACCACCCCCAGCCGTCATTATATTTATCACTACTACGTGTTTATTCACTCGCATAAAACGTAATTAACGTCAGAGAGGAAGGCAAGGGTTGAAGTGTGTTGCTTTTGGACGAGTTTCTGTGTGTGTAGTTGGTACAGGTGTATGCATGTGCGTGTGTGTGTGTCTGTGTATGCCTATGCATGTGTGTGAGTGAGAGAGGGGGAGTGTGTGTGTGTGTGTGTGTGTGTGTGTGTGTGTGTGTGTGTGTGTGTGCGTGCACGTATGCCTATGTGTGTGTGTGTGTGTGTGTGTGTGTGTGTGAGAGTGAGAGAGGGGGAGTGTGTGTGTTTGAGTGTGTGTGTGTGTGTGTGTATGCCTATGCATGTGTGTGAGTGTGTGTGTACGCATGTGTGTTTGTATATGCATGTACATGTATGTGCGAGAGAGAGGGGGAGTGTGTGTGTGTGTGTGTGTGTGTGTGTGAGTGAGAGAGGGGGAGTGTGCCAGTCTC
>NW_028178408.1:0-5000 GCF_964030765.1 Micromesistius poutassou | reverse complement strand
TGTCTGGGTCTGGGTGCTGGCCCAGTACGGGTCCCGGTCCCGGTCCCCCGGGGCCTGGACCTGGGGCCCCTCATGTGGGGGTGTTGCTGGGGGGTCTGCTGGAGGCATGGAGGCCGGCTCTGGGGGTGTGGGACGTTGTAGGGGGAGGCCTGGTCCGTGTGTGTCTGGGTCTGGGTGCTGGCCCAGTACGGGTCCCGGTCCCGGTCCCCCGGGGCCTGGACCTGGGGCCCCTCATGTGGGGGTGGTGCCTGGGTGTCTGCTGGAGGCATGGAGGTCGGGACTGGGGGTGTGGGACGTTGTAGGGGGAGGCCTGGTCCGTGTGTGTCTGGGTCTGGGTGCTGGCCCAGTACGGGTCCCGGTCCCGGTCCCCCGGGGCCTGGACCTGGGGCCCCTCATGTGGGGGTGTTGCTGGGGGGTCTGCTGGAGGCATGGAGGCCGGCTCTGGGGGTGTGGGACGTTGTAGGGGGAGGCCTGGTCCGTGTGTGTCTGGGTCTGGGTGCTGGCCCAGTACGGGTCCCGGTCCCGGTCCCCCGGGGCCTGGACCTGGGGCCCCTCATGTGGGGGTGGTGCCTGGGTGTCTGCTGGAGGCATGGAGGTCGGGACTGGGGGTGTGGGACGTTGTAGGGGGAGGCCTGGTCCGTGTGTGTCTGGGTCTGGGTGCTGGCCCAGTACGGGTCCCGGTCCCGGTCCCCCGGGGCCTGGACCTGGGGCCCCTCATGTGGGGGTGTTGCTGGGGGGTCTGCTGGAGGCATGGAGGCCGGCTCTGGGGGTGTGGGACGTTGTAGGGGGAGGCCTGGTCCGTGTGTGTCTGGGTCTGGGTGCTGGCCCAGTACGGGTCCCGGTCCCGGTCCCCCGGGGCCTGGACCTGGGGCCCCTCATGTGGGGGTGGTGCCTGGGTGTCTGCTGGAGGCATGGAGGTCGGGACTGGGGGTGTGGGACGTTGTAGGGGGAGGCCTGGTCCGTGTGTGTCTGAGGAAAAAAAGAAAGAAAAAAGAGGCAAAAACCACTTCAAGTCTTGTGGACCCTCCAGGGGACCAGGACCACGTCCTGTGGCAGGCCCAGAGAGTCCACCATCCCGGACTGGCAAGAACATCAAGTCCCCCTGAGCCTGGATGAACTAAAGAAACCACAAAGTCCATTTAAACTACCATGGGACGTGTTTTGGAAATTTAACAGAGTCTTTTCTGTAAATCTCCTAAAACGCAACCCATGGTGCACTAACTCTGGGACTCTGTCTGATTTTGAGAAAAAGAGAGAATCGAAAATCAGACAGAGTCTTTTCTCCGTGGTCTACCAGGGGCAGCTTTTAGTATACCATGGGTTGGTTTTAGTATACCATGGGTTGGTTTTGGTCTACCATGGGTTGGGATTTTCGGGTTTTTATACCATGGGTACCGAAAACAAGAAAAATAGCAGTCTGCAGCCTGTAAAACTCTGGGCTTCGCCTACTACACGTTTGACCCCTGTGTTGGAAGGACATAGCCCATCCCGTGTGTAAGGGGGGCTCCAGGGGAAGAAGGCAGAGAACGGCCTGGAGGTCTTCTGGAGGCTCCAGAGGAGGGGGAACACGTCGCGTGTGAGGCCGAAACGGCTCACCATGTCGGACTGAATAGTGTAGTGAGTAGCCCCGAGTCTGGAGGTCTTTAGGACCCTCCAGAGGAGGGGGAACACGTCGCGTGTGAGGCCGAAACGGCTCACCATGTCGGACTGAATAGTGCAGCGAGTAGCCCAGAGTCTGGAGGTCTTTAGGACCCTCCAGAGGAGGGGGAACACGTCGCGTGTGAGTCCGAAAAGGCTCACCATGTCGGACTGAATAGTGTAGTGAGTGACCCCAAGCCTGGAGGTCTTTAGGACCCTCCAGAGGAGGGGGAACACGTCGCGTGTGAGTCCGAAACGGCTCACCATGTCGGACTGAATAGTGTAGTGAGTGACCCCAAGCCTGGAGGTCTTTAGGACCCTCCAGAGGAGGGGGAACACGTCGCGTGTGAGTCCGAAACGGCTCACCATGTCGGACTGAATAGTGTAGTGAGTGACCCCAAGCCTGGAGGTCTTTAGGACCCTCCAGAGGAGGGGGAACACGTCGCGTGTGAGTCCGACACGGCTCACCATGTCGGACTGAATAGTGTAGTGAGTGACCCCAAGCCTGGAGGTCTTTAGGACCCTCCAGAGGAGGGGGAACACGTCGCGTGTGAGTCCGAAACGGCTCACCATGTCGGACTGAATAGTGTAGTGAGTGACCCCAAGCCTGGAGGTCTTTAGGACCCTCCAGAGGAGGGGGAACACGTCGCGTGTGAGTCCGACACGGCTCACCATGTCGGACTGAATAGTGTAGTGAGTGACCCCAAGCCTGGAGGTGTTTAGGACCCTCCACAGGAGGGGGAACACGTCGCGTGTGAGTCCGACACGGCTCACCATGTCGGACTGAATAGTGTAGTGAGTGACCCCAAGCCTGGAGGTCTTTAGGACCCTCCAGAGGAGGGGGAACACGTCGCGTGTGAGTCCGACACGGCTCACCATGTCGGACTGAATAGTGTAGTGAGTGACCCCAAGCCTGGAGGTCTTTAGGACCCTCCAGAGGAGGGGGAACACGTCGCGTGTGAGTCCGAAACGGCTCACCATGTCGGACTGAATAGTGTAGTGAGTGACCCCAAGCCTGGAGGTCCTGTGGACCCTCCAGAGGAGGGGGAACACGTCGCGTGAGAGTCCGAAAAGGCTCACCATGTCGGACTGAATAGTGTAGTGAGTGACCCCAAGCCTGGAGGTCCTGTGGACCCTCCAGAGGAGGGGGAACACGTCGTGTGTGAGTCCGAAAAGGCTCACCATGTCGGACTGAATAGTGTAGTGAGTGACCCCAAGCCTGGAGGTCCTGTGGACCCTCCAGAGGAGGGGGAACACGTCGCGTGAGAGTCCGAAAAGGCTCACCATGTCGGACTGAATAGTGTAGTGAGTGACCCCAAGCCTGGAGGTCCTGTGGACCCTCCAGAGGAGGGGGAACACGTCGTGTGTGAGTCCGAAAAGGCTCACCATGTCGGACTGAGTGGAGCAGTGAGTGACCCCAAGCCTGGAGGTCCTGTGGACCCTCCAGAGGAGGGGGAACACGTCGCGTGTGAGTCCGAAAAGGCTCACCATGTCGGACTGAATAGTGTAGTGAGTGACCCCAAGCCTGGAGGTCCTGTGGACCCTCCAGAGGAGGGGGAACACGTCGTGTGTGAGTCCGAAAAGGCTCACCATGTCGGACTGAGTGGAGCAGTGAGTGACCCCAAGCCTGGAGGTCCTGTGGACCCTCCAGAGGAGGGGGAACACGTCGCGTGTGAGTCCGAAAAGGCTCACCATGTCGGACTGAATAGTGTAGTGAGTGACCCCAAGCCTGGATGAATTCAATTTAAATTTGTGCTACCATGGGACGTCTTTTGGTAATTGAACAGAGTCTTTTCTGTAATTCTGCAAAAACGCAACCCATGGTGCACTAACTATGGGACTCTGTCTGATTTTGAGGAAAAAGAGAAAAATCCAAAAATCAGACAGAGTCTTTTCTCAGTGGTCTACCAGGGGCAGCTTTTAGTATACCATGGGTTGGTTTTAGTATACCATGGGTTGGTTTTAGTCTACCATGGGTTGGGATTTTCGAGTTTTTACACCAGGGGTACCGAAAACAAGAAAAATAGCAGTCTGCAGCCTGTAAAACCCTGGGCTTCGCCTACTACACGTTTGACCCCTGTGTTGGAAGGACATACCACCATCCTAGTATAGGTCGGAGACAGTAGGTGCACAGTCAAGAGGATGACTGGAGGCCCCGCGTCCTTACGAGGAGCGTTCGACGGAAATTGCATAAGCGGCACACCCCAGTGAGGGCCCCATTGTGGCTATAGTTCCACATGAAGGGTGCCTCACACCGTGTGCCCGAAAGCAGTGCCTCCGCCTCAGGGCGGTCGTGCGACCGAAGCGAGTAGCCGAGTAGACCCGTCTGTCCCAGTTGTCTTACGAGGGTGGGCCGTGGTTCTGGATAGGTTGACCCACACGGGGGTCCAACTCTACTCCTGACAGCCACGGTCCGCCTGTACGATTGTTTCTCAAAGCCCGGTACCCCGGGCGCTGTGTGCAGGCTAACCCCACGTGCAGCGCCCACCCTGAGTGTCGAGTGCCAAGCCGGAGTGGTGACAGCGGTGAGCTCGCCCGGCGAGTGCTGACCACGTACGGCGCGGCCCGCCTCGCACGACGCACCGCAGGCTGCCCAGTTCCCCGTCCAGCTACGGGGCCGTGGCCTGTCGGTCGTTAGGTGCGGTCCGACGCCCCTCAAAAAGGTGTCTATGGCCATCCTGGTTGATCCTGCCAGTAGCATATGCTTGTCTCAAAGTTTAAGCCATGCATGTATAAGTCCACACGGCTGGAAAAGTGAAACTGCGAATGGCTCATTAAATCAGTTATGGTTCCTTTGATCGCTCACCCGCTACTTGGATAACTGTGGCAATTCTAGAGCTAATACATGCAAACGAGCGCTGACCTTCGGGGATGCGTGCATTTATCAGACTTAAAACCCGCGCGGGGTGCTGCCGCGTGGTGGCCCCCGGCCTGTTTGGTGACTCTAGATAACCTTGGGCCGATCGCTCGCCCTCGCGGCGGCGACGACTCATTCGAATGTCTGCCCTATCAACTTTCGATGGTACTCTATGTGCCTACCATGGTGACAACGGGTAACGGGGAATCAGGGTTCGATTCCGGAGAGGGAGCCTGAGAAATGGCTACCACATCCAAGGAAGGCAGCAGGCGCGCAAATTACCCATTCACGACACGTGGAGGTAGTGACGAAAAATAACAATACAGGACTCTTTCGAGGCCCTGTAATTGGAATGAGTGTACTTTAAATCCTTTGGCCAGTACCAATTGGAGGGCAAGTCTGGTGCCAGCAGCCGCGGTAATTCCAGCTCCAATAGCGTATCTTAAAGTTGCTGCAGTTAAAAAGCTCGTAGTTGGATCTCGGGGCCGGGGACAGTCGGTAGCAC
>NW_028178409.1:0-12853 GCF_964030765.1 Micromesistius poutassou | reverse complement strand
CTCACTCTCTCTCTCTCTCTCCCCCCCCCTCCCTCTCTCTCCCCAGCTGCAGAGCTTTGCCGGGCCACACTGTGTGCCCCCTGGATTGTCATGTTCATTTTGATCCCGGGACCGAGACAAACCCGCATTAGCATGCGCCTTACTCACAATTGCTCAGACACACACGCACGCACACACACACACAAGCACACGCACACACACACACACACACACACACACACACACAACCAAGCACACACACCAGATTTGACTTGCATGAGGTCCTGGGCCTATGCGTCTCTCGATTTGGGGAACCAGGCAGTGGCAGTGTGCGACTATGTGTGTGTGTGTGTGTGTGTGTGTGTGTGTGTGTGTGTGTGTGTGTGTGTGTGTGTGTGTGTGTGTGTGTGTGTGTGTGAGACTGTGTGTTTGTGAGGCTGTGTGAATAAAACAATGGAAAGAAAAAATAAGATGTATGTAAAGACAAAGAGTTTGAGAACAAGCAGGAGGTGTGTGTGTGTGTGTGTGTGTGTGTGTGTGTGTGTGTGGGGGGGTCGATACGGTCACAGAGCTCAGTAGAGTTCTCAAGCAGCCATCTGTAACTGGTAGGAACGTAGCCTAAATGCTGCTACCCCCTGCATCTCACAACACTAGCATGGAGACTTCTAAAAGCACTGTTTTTAAAACTCTACGAACACAGAGAAGGCCGAGACGGAGACTGAGGGAAGGGAAAACAATCAAACAATTAAGACTGGACTCCACATGCGCTCCAATTAACATGCACTTTACATCAAACAGCCATTCCCATAAAGGGAATAGCCATTCCCAAAAAGAGGGGATGGGGAGGGCTCCAAGGGCTCCAAGAACAACACTTCCAAGCTAGTGATTCACTTAGTGAATTCATATTTTTAACCTTAGCCAGGTCTCTTTTTATTGGACAGAGGAAACGTGTAAAAATAAAGCATGACGTGATAACTCAATGAGTCAAATCTATTTTTTGTGTATTATTCACATTATTCCTGCTTTAACAAACCCCAATAAAAAGCATGAATATAAATTAGATTAAGGCAAATTATACAGATCTGGAGATCTGTATAATACAGCATAAATACTAAACATATAGTATAAGATATATTGAGTCACTAATGCTTTGAATGGCAGCAGGACTTGTGCTGCACTGCTTTGGCCTTGACTTATTCAAATGAATGCAAGACATTGGATTACATGCATGCCTGCCTATCTTGCTCTGCCACAATATTCTAAAGCAGAACAGATACAGAACGCAAGTCAATCTCCCTCTCCAACCCCATGGGCCCAGAGAAAAGGACACATCTACACGATCAATAATCAATAAATGATAAAGACGACGCCAGACCCATTTTCGGATTACTGCTGATTGACTGGGCACTGAATCAAATTAATTACATAATGAAGCTCTTCCACAACAAAGCTCAGGAGAATGGGAATGCTCTGGGAATATTAATACAGAGAAGACCATTGTTTGAAGACCAGCACCCATTTTCCCTCTGTGACGCCGTCTAAGGAGCTCACTCACACTTACGACCTGTTTCTGTACGTCACCAGTCGCAAGGAGAGGAAACGCTCCTCAGAGAAACAGAATAAAGAAAGCATTGACCGACCGTATTGAGCCCCTGAGCAGACGCCTCTGTCCAAAGCAACCAGCAGATGCTTGTCATCAAGGAGCAAGCAAGGGAGAAAGGCCTGTAGCTCAATGATACCGACAGGTGGGATTGTCCTACCCAACGTTACCAGATCAATTATTATCATCAGTGGGAGAAGACTACGCCTGCTTGTTGGTATGCAAGGCAGCACTAGCCGAGCGAAGACGCACAACCACACGCACACGGCAGTATTTGCATGATTAAAGTGGATGAAATAATAGGCAGAGCAAGGCAGGAGATAGGAGCAGCCAGCGCCGAGGACCAGCGACTGTCAAGCCTGCTCAACTCAGAGACGCGATGTAAACAAACCATCTCCGGTACGACCATGAAATGTTAATGGTGAGATGACTAGATGATGCACCGCAATGCATCCACTGCAATGCATCCACTGCTGTGCCCTCATGAGACCCCCACACCCCTCTTTGACCTTATTGTATGTTTGTACATCCTGGCAATGCACACACTTATCGTATGTTATAAGTCTTGCACTTAAAAATAGTACTTAGCATCGTCTAGCATCTTATCCTAGCTAGCTAACCCAATACAGGGAATGGGTTAACTTAATAATTGTTAGTGCTTGACACATGGTTCTATGAACATCCTTACTGTACCGACCGCGATGCATTGTTTCTCTTTCTTCTAACAAGTGTACTCATTGTCTTTGGATAAGAGCGTCCGCTAAACGCTCTAAATGTAAATATAAAGAAGTACACAGTTGAATTAGGCCTTTCAGAAGGCCAACTTGTTCCCTTTAGCAGTTCTCATGGCCTCATCTCCCCTGAAAAAGAGCGCTGAACAGGGACATTAGCCAATGGGGCAAGGCCGTCCAACACTGCGCTCTCATTGATTGTAGACACAGAGACTGCAGGTCAATGCTTCAGTCACTAAAAAGCTGCGCCCATCAATTTTCAAGGGAGTGGCAGGCACGGCCATGATGGGTTTTTAACAATCGGCTATAAAATTTGAGTTATGCTTTGATGACAGCCAATTAAATACCACAATTCTTCACAGCGGCAACAATAAGTCAAGAGACGACATGTAAATGTATATTCTTACAAAAGACAAAATCTCTCCAAAACTAAAAGTTAGTCATGCGGTAAAAATGTATGTGGTTTTGTTTCACAGCGTGAGGAGGTACATTAAACGGACTATTGAAATAGGAAGGCACTTCTTCAAGCTGCTGAATGGCTGATTATGAACAACAAAGCTTAGCATTGAGCTAAATAACATTCAACTCTACCCCTCACCGTATGCCTCAAGACCTCCTTCAAAATGGCCCATTTCCTAAACGCAGCCTTCTGAGTTATCCCAGAAGGCTGGTGAGATAGTCCTCAAACAACGGCTGTTTTTTTATTATCTGGAAAATACTTCATATCAGCCCTACGTCAGCCATGGCAGATGAGGTCATGTACAGACTCCACAGGGGCGTCAACACAATCCCCTCTGTGTGTGTGTGTGTGTGTGTGTGAGAGTGTAAGTGTGAGAGTGAGGGAGAGTGAAAGAACGTTTCATATTAAGACCACTGACTCAGTAAAGATTACTTTGCACATTGCATATAATTTAAATGGATACAGTCTGCCGTTTAGCTGAACATGGATGTCCAGGTGTGTGTAGTTAGTAGTGTTTGAATGTTATAAATGTCTAATTGAGAGACAAGAAAGGACTACCATAAACAATGACAATATAGTAAAACGAAAAAAACGATAAAATATGAATTGAGTACACTTTGATAATCAGGATGCCCAATGATGACAAATTCCACAGAGAATCTGAGAGAAATTCAATATTTCCATTAACAATGGGAATGATGCAAACCCACACAAATCAATACAGGCCCAATCAATGGCATGTCCTCATGTCCTGTCCCTCAACTGGAAAAATAGATTTTCCCTCTTCGATTCTAAATGTTGCTGTGATCCGTCATCATCGGTCATCGTCCTCATAAAGGAGGTGAAAGCCGTAAAGTGTGTGAACCTTGATAACTAGGCTGATGAACCCCTTCCTCTGTTAAGCGGTGGTGGTAGATGGCGGTGGTGGGGCTGGTCGGTGGGTGAACTTGGTAAGGGGAGCGGCTAGGTCCTGGAGGGAGGATCAAGCTACGGATCAGTCCCGCTGTCCGCATCTCAATTTCCACCCTGTTGTCTCTCCTCTCACCCTTTCCACGAATGCCCTTCTTCCCGTCTTATATATCCACCGCTGCTTCGACCCGCTATGCCTTTCCCTTTCAGGACCAGTGTTGAATGTGCACCGTGAACCAGATCCCTAATAAACATTACATGATGACATCATGATGATACAAATACCAACCAGGGCCTGGCTTTGATTCGGAATACCCAAGAGACTAACGAGTTGCAGCTCAGCTGATAATTCGATATTACTATTGAACTCTTATTCGATCCCGCAATAATAACCGCCACGTATTCGTGTTGAACGCCGGCCGCATACCAACAGGGCACCTCGGTTGCCGTGGCGCTGCCCTTAAATCGAATCCAGCGTTCCGGTTCGAAAGACACGCTCGGGTTGGTGTGAGACCAGCTTTTAAATCAGAGGTGGTGCGGCGGCTGCCAGTTTTCTGACATACCCGGCGCTTATTCACTCCCGACTGAACCACCGAGACGCCATCTTAGCCCGTCTGCACGCTGTCCCCCTCGCCCACATCTCCTCCAACGCCTCTGATTGTATTGGCACCAGACCGGCAGCGGTGTGTATGTGTGTGTGTGTGTGTGTGTGTGCGTGTGGTTGCGCGTGTGCATGTGTGTGTGGGTGAGTGTGTGTGAGACAGGGCATATGAGGTCTACAGCGTTCGGGACGTGATGATTGATGGCGGGAGGAGTGATAGCGGCGACGGCGCGCGTGGTGAAACACTAGTTATGCAAGCGCTGTTCGTGATTCACGTGCTCTTTATCTTCCAGCGGAGGATACGGGGTAACACACAGGGGACACTTGGAAGTTTGTCAGAAACTTTTGACAGTTAAAAAAATGGTTGAAGTAATCCATCTATAAACTATTGGATATTAAACTTTTGTAAATGTATTACTCATTTCAAACATTGCACTGGCTTGTTTGAGCTCCACAACCCCCCCACACACGGTACACCCTGACTCTCCCTTCTACACCGGGCCTCAGCTCGGCCCTAGCGGGACGGACGACAAACGCTCTGACCGTAACCTTGACGACCCCCGCCCGAGTGAGTCACGTGACCTGTAGAGACAGCGCAGGGAACGACCTGCTGGTGACGCCCCGCTACGCCAACTCTATCACTCCACCACTGCTTGAGATCATTCCTCTGCACAAACCCCCACGCGTTTTAAAACCGACCCAGAATGCAACGCGGCGCGGCGCTCTCACCTCGTCCCATTCCGAGGTGAACGAGGGCGACTTCTCCAGCCTCTTCTTGGCCGCGCTGCAGTTGGACACCGACTCGCTGCGGCTGCCCAGACAGCCGTCCTCCTCGCCGGGCGGCGACACCAGCAGGTCCGAGTCCGACTTGGAGAGGCTCCGGGCCAGCTTCAGGTCCCCGGGGGGCCGCATCCGGCCCGCGGGGCTCCCCCCGGCCACGCCGCCGCCACCGCCGCCGCCGCCGCCGTCCCGGGGCTCCTTACTCACAGTGGCGTAGATGGCTTTGGGGTCACAGTCTGTCAGGATGGCGGCCATGTTGGGCCGGGGCGGGGACGGTGTAGCCGCCGCCGCCGCCGGCGGTGCTGGTGCTGGCGCGGCCGTGGGCGGGGCTTTCGCTTTGGTTGGCGCCTTGGCTTCAGGCGCTTTGGCTTCCAGCGCTTTGGAGTCCGGCTTAGGCTGGCTGGCAGGCGCCGGCGTCGGCGTCAGTGTCGGCGTCGGCGTTACCCCCGGCAACCGGAAGGGCTCCTCGCGGCAGTCGAAGACGGGGGAGGAACCGTGGAGCAGGCCGGTGAACTGCTCCGGGACACCTGCCCCTGGCTGCTCCTCGCTGGGCTGGGGGACGTCTGCTGGAGAGCCCGGAGAGAGAGAGGGAGGGAGGGAGACAGAGACAGAGACAGAGAGAGAGAGAGAGAGAGACAGAGAGAGAGAGAGAGACAGAGAGAGAGAGAGAGAGAGAGAGAGAGAGAGAGACCGAGACCGAGACAGAGAGCGAGGGAGGGAGAGGGTGAGAGAGCGAGAGAGAGGAGGAAAGCAAGAGAGAAGTTGAGACGGTTAGTCTGTGACGGGGCTTTGAGAAGAAATGGTCTTCCCCCTAAAGGAGTGGTAGGTGGGGTAAGCGGCTGGGTGGGGAGGGGTGGCTGGGGGGGGGGGGGGGGGTGTTGCTTCAGCACAGCTCGTAGGAAGCCGCCCACACCCTTAAAAAACAGATCTGTAATTGTTTCCTACCAGGAGCAGGGGGGAGAGCAGAAAAAAAAAAAAGGAGTGAGAGGAGACAGAGGGAGGGAAGACAAGCCAGAAAGTTTGGCCACAGAATTCCAGAGCCCAGCTTGCGGCCGTCTCACGTCTCCCTGGCCGGGTTCCAGAACATGCCTTCCCCCCGTGTTCCGCCGCCGACTGACACCATCTGCTCCCGCGCCCTCATACCTCCTCTATCAAACACACGGGGTCCCCTTTAAAGACGCGACCCCACACGCAGCAACCCCCGCGCCACGCGCCCACCACGCACGCCAGAGTTAACAAACTTGAGAACATTCTAACAAAAAGGCGAACAACCACGAACCTGGCACTTGAAAATAGTACTTAGCATTATGTAGCGTCTCGTCCTGGGTTATGGGGACGGGTTATCATAGCAATTCTAAGTGTTTGGCACTTGTTTCTATGGATATCTTTACCGTACCAACAGAGATATATTGTTGTTTCTCTTTCTTCTGACAACTGTACTTATTGTAAGTCGCTTTGGATATAAAAGCGTCTGCTAAATGCCCTGAATGTAAAAGTAAAGACCAAAGAAGACAAATAACTTACATTCCCCTCCGGACACGTCAGGCTCTGCAGCAACCGATGTCCTGCTATGAGCAGTGCAACACACTTGTCCCGCACGTCAGACCAGTCCCTAGGGCCTCCCTCCCTACGGAGTAGCTGCCTGTTGCCACAAAGTAAAATCCCTCTTTTCCAGCGTCAGAAACGCCCACAGAGTGAGAGACCACAGAGTGAGAGACAGAGTGAGTCCTTTGTTTCCCCTCCTGCTACCTTCACAGCTCCACTAAAGCCCGCTCTGAGCCCCTGTTAGCCCTGCTGTGTCGTGGCTCTGTGCTGCTGCTGCTGCTGTCGCGGTTGTTGTTATCGTTCCCTGTGTGGTCAGCTGTCCACGTCTCCTCCGTCCTCCCTCGTCCGTTAAAGGCCAGCCAGCCGGGGCGGGGATGGAAATTCAGATCACTCGATCTGCTGCCCTCTCGGCCACAATCCTGATAATTAGACTTGTCACGTGGCGAATGAGTGTGTGTGTGTGTGTGTGTGTGTGTGTGTGTGTGTGTGTGTGTGTGTGTGTGTGTGTGTATGTGCGAGTGCGAGCGTGAGTGTGTGTGTGTGTGTGAGGGCATGCGAGTGTGCGTGTGTGTGAGCGTGTGTGTGTGCGTGAGTGAGTGTGAGTGTGCATGAGTGTGCGTGAGTGTGCGGGTCAGGGTGTGAGTGTGTGAGTGTGTGCGGGTCAGGGTGTTAGGTGACAGGGAATCTGGAGCAGTGACACCGCAGCAGCAGACCAGTTGACCTGTTGCAGCAGTTAATAGTCCTGTCCTTCAGAGAGCTGCTGAGAGTGGTGTTGTGAACAGGAGGAGGAGGAGCAGGAGGAGGAGGAGGAGGAGGAGGGAGAGGAGGAGGGGGAGGAGGAGCAGGATGAAGAGCATGAGGAGGAGGATAAGGAGGAAGAGGGGGAAGAAATGGAGGAGGAGCAGCAGGAGCAGCAGGAGGGAGAGGAGGAGGAGGAGCAGGAGGAGCAGGAGGGAGAGGAGGAGGCAGTTGGCAAAGCAAACTCCATTTCACAACATGTTCTCTGAAGGAGGAGGGCGGAGGAATAGTTTTTGTGCTGAAGTGTTGACGTTGAGAAAGACGGGCCCATGTAGGGGGTAGAGACGCCCGGTCAGGAATGGCTTCGTTGTTCCTCTGAGTTTTAAAATGGTCATTAGCGAAGAGTGAGTGTGTGTGTGTGTGTGTGTGTGTGTGTGTGTGTGTGTGTGTGTGTGTGTGTGTGTGTGTTGGGGACCCCACCCTGTACTCCCCCCTCCTGTCTCCTCCCTGCCCCCAACCAGTCGCTAAACACTTAATTTAGAAAAAAGTGTTGTGTGGGTGTTTTGTGTCTGTGTGTGTGTGTGTGGGTCTTTTGTGTCTGTGTGTGTGTGTGTGTGTGTGTGTGTGTGTGTGTGTGTGTGTGTGTGTGTGTGTGTGTGTGTGTGTGTGTGTGTGTGTGTGTGTGTGTGTGTGTGTGTGTGTGTGTGTGTGTGTGTATGTCTGTGAGTGTGCGTGTGTGTGCACCCACATTATAAACGGGTGAGTGAGTACACTGTACACATGTCCAGAACCACAGCCAAAAACACACCCACCGCCCCGTCCTTGGCAGGCTGACGGCTGTGAACGCCCAGATGAGCGAATCCCCCCCCACCACCACCACCATCATCATCGCCAAGACAACAGATGGAGACTAGAGCGTCCCCCCGGTGTGAGACGAGTGAGGTCACCACAGAGACATGTGTGTTTCTCTTGGCCCCACGTAAGCGGCGAGCTTCACCGGTGACTTCATCCAGAGCCTGATATCACAGCCGCTCATAGCACCGTCCCACCGCACTACAGGTTCTGTCTGTCTCTTCTTACTACGGTGCAGGGGGTCAATGTGAACCCACACCCTGTCAGGGAAAATACTGAAGAGGGTACATGAGGGCGTACAAACGCTACCAAGATGTTTTCCATTTTGCAGAGCCGACCACTTCAAAGTGCTTGTATCTCGTGGTGATCTTTATCCTTGTGGAAAGGTTGCACTTCAAAACGGTACCGCATGGTCAAAACAAACGCGAACACATCCACCACGGCAACCGGGAAGCAGGCAAGTATACCCAGTATATCTGGAATCCATTTTCAAATATAAAGAAGACGATTCATTTTCATATTTACTCATAGATCATGTTTCCTCATTCTACTGAATTAAGCACAGATCTACGGTATGCCACATAACCTCCAAACCAATTCAACGCTTCACCAGTCCTACTTACAACATGTTCAGATCCACTTCAGGCTTGGTTAAAACAGAGTGCGCTTCGCAGAAGGAATTCTAGCTTTGTGTTTCCAGCCCATCGGTTCTCCCTTGTTCGTCTGCCAGGGAATATCAATCACCTGCCTCTTAACTAGCCAAAATCCGATCGGCAGCCTGGGAATGCCAGCGAGACATTCCCTGGCGGCACTAATCCGAACCAGCCAATCTAGCTCCGCTAAACGCATTGCTTTCATTACAGCGCCATGCCCCGAGCGTTCCTCTGCTGAGTGCGTGGACCGATGTTAACCAATATTAAACGGTAACAGCGTGGCCCTTGAAGGTCCTCGTCACACACTGACCTCCGGGGGCCCGGGGCCCGGGCGGCTGAAGGGTGTCTTTCGTCTTGTGTCCCGGGGGTCTCTGGTCGTTGGGGGCAGTGGGTTTGCGGTGCTGGAGGTGCAGAGAGAGAACACGTTAAGACGACACACTCTGGGGCGGCTGCACTGAGGGACAGACGTGAACCACGTGAGGTGAGTCGTGGCGGACAGAGGGGGTTATCTGAAATGAACTAAGGAGCACTACAGTAGTGCGCTAAAGCACTTCAGTAGGGCATAAGAACACTACAGTAGTGCATTAGAGAACTACAGTAGGGCATTAGAGAACTACAGTAGTGCATTAGAGAACTACAGTAGTGCATTAGAGAACTACAGTGAATGAGCAAAGCAGAATGCAAAAACGATGGTGCTAAAACGAATCACTCTTATCCCACCGCTACATCATCTTCAGTACAGTTTACTGCACGCTGTTGCTTAATACCAAACAAATATCATTGCGTACTTATTTTACAGTAGGCCGCCATCAACAAGGATGACGATAACAGTTTTGATATTAATAACTCAGAGCAGATACAATTGGAATGCCGTGATGCCACATGAAGCTCTAAGCGACCACGGGCAGGAAGAGAGGAGTCATAAAAATCAGCAGGGTGATAAAATACAGAAGGCCACATAAATAGATATAACGGGCTCATAAACACGGAGGGCGGATTAAGTGAGGCCTCGTGTTACGCGGCTCGGACATGTTCGAAAAGGCTGCAGAGTGACGCAGAAGAGTCTGAGTGCGACGTCGTATTAGGGACAGCCATTCTCAAACCAAAACAAGGGGGGCCCACTCCACATATTTGTAACGGTCATGCAACAGACAGGCCCTTACTTTGTTCAATGGCCCCCAATGGCAATCTGCCAGACTACAAATCCCTTTGCTCTTGGCAGACCTGCACTACAAATATGTAATGTTTACCAGTTAATTACCTATTGCCATAAAAAGTCATGATTAAGTATTCAAAAGCCAAACAAACTTCTGAAGGGTTGTTTATGGGCACAAATTAGGGACTGAACTGTGAGAACATTTTCAGGAAGCATCTTGCATTGCTTATGCTAATTAACAAACATGCAAGCTTATTAGCATATGCAATGCAAGAGTGGCGTCACTGTAGAGAACGTGTGCTTGTGAGCAAAGCATGAGCCTTCTTGAGCCAGTGGGTCTGGGGAAATTAAAGAGTAAGTCTGAAGGAGAGAGAGCCTATATGTAAGCTCAAACCCCAGTCACATAGAATGAGTAAGGAATGGCTGGAGATGAACAGAGAGAACAACACGTATCCTGTGTGCGCTGCATAACAAACAGTTGTGTTTTTCTTAGGACTCACACAAAAAGATGAGAACAATGAATGTCAGAAAGATATTAATAATCCATCCATACCTGAGGTAGGACACTGTTGGAACTGTGGACTGTGGTTTTCTCTTCTGAAACCGGTAGAAAACAGAGTTAGGTCATGGGCTAGGCAGGCGTTGCGTTACATCATAGCAATCAATGATAAAAACATTTGCCCCATTATCATGGCAGTCAGTGGGATTGGGTTCACGCTGGCGCGGGTAGGAAAGCAGAGTGAAGCTAGCTCAGGGTGCCAGAGATGTTCCATATCCCACTTTATTATGGAGGAGACATGGCTGGCTAACATTAAAACACTTAAGATTACCATCCCTTTAAGCAAATATGGACGCCTGACAAATCAGGTTCCGCAGAAGGAAACCATAATGGAAATTAAATAAAAAAGGACTCATTAAATATTTGTCGGGCCGTCGGTATCGGAACAATGTGGGTTTAGGCTGATTGGTTCCAATGATGTTCATCATTTATTCAAATACAAGGAGTCGTGATTACATCTGTGGAAGGAAACCTCAAACCAGAGCAGCCAGCTGAAGTTTCTACTGCTGGAGGCGGACAGAGGAGACAGCCTGAGAGGCTGGGGCTGCTTTTAAAGACATCTCCATCCACAGCCAGGGATCCAACACCAGGCCTGCTCATTTAATCCCCTTTATCCAATTACATGCAGGGGCGTTCGCAGGCCCCGACCACGCCGGCCCGCTCTGGAAGTCTGATGGAAAAACGTGGCGGGTCTGTCTGACATGCTCTCCGGCTCACTATATTTAGCCCGGGGCGGAGACGACTCTGTGGATGTACGTACGCGAAATAAACTGAGTTTGGGTTGAATAAACAGGACGGTCTCCTGGGTCAGGCTGGCTGGGACCACTCCCAGAGGACAAGTCTACCTGGAAGCACCCATTGGACCAGACGCCCTAACCCCTACCTTCTCATTAGTCAAGTCAAGTGTAAAATACTACATAACTCAATGTATCCAAATATTCCATCAGAGATAAATAACGTTAATCTCATCTTATCTGGATAAAACATTCCTGCAAACTGACAAGGAGTAGTAGCAAATAATTCCAGTTTAAACTAAAGCCAGTGAGACCACAAAACAACAACAAACGAATAGGGCCGGGGGGGGGGGGGGGGGGGGGGGGGGGGTGGCTACCTCTGGTGGGCGGGGTCTTGTGGCTGGTGGGCGAGGATTTGGTCTGCGCCGAGAAGAGCAGCTCGTACGTGTGGTCCTCCTCCTCCTCCTCCGCCGGCTCCCCCCGCTCGTCTATGCTGCCGTGTGTGTACAGCGCCTGGGAGGGGAGGGGGGGGGAGAGAGAGAGAGAGAGAGAGAGAGGAGAGAGAGAGAGAGAGAGAGAGAGAGAGAGAGAGAGAGAGAGAAGAGAGAGAGAGAGGGGGAGAGAGAGGGAGAGAGAGGGAGAGAGAGGGAAAGAGGGAGGGAGAGAGAGGAAGTGGATGGATGAAAAGTTCAAAGAAAACCAAACATCCTGTTTGAGCTTACTACTCAACTATCTAGCCAACCGCTATCAACATGAGAGGAATGCCTTCTCCTGGCCCACTTCTGGTTCCACTTTTTATTTCTTAATTGGGGGCTTGATGTTGGGGGGCCTTACACATCTCAAGCACAGAGCCCTCCCACCCACCACACGCTTGAGTCCATGTTCACATCTTGTCCTATCTTTTTAAAGTATTTCAATCAAGTTTATGACCTGGATCAAGCCTGAGCATTGCTATGTAACCCACTCCATCACTATATCACTGTATTTAGTTTCAGGGTGGTGAAAATGTGTTTAAAACACCACCTCATTATTGTGAAGCATGCATCTGTTACTCGTTACTCTCTAGGGCCCCCCTACAGGTGTGATCTGGCCTAGCTTTACTGGGAGCACTGGGGGCTCCCAATAATCACACCATGAAGCCGTTGAGTGAATTCATTCGTTTTCATCCATTTATTTTCTGGCTCGCAATTGTCCCACAAAAAGCGTGTTTGTGTAGATGTTAACTTGTTATCTTCAGGCATGCAGGGGTGATAAAAACCAACCAACACTCATTCAATTGAACTTTATTTATCATCTATATTCAGCATAACCCTATAAGCCTAACAAAGGATGTATTGCTCAGGGTAAATATAAATATTGAACTAGTTTGACATTCTTCTGAGAGAAAGAATGTTCTCTAAGGCTCTCTGAATCTTGCTTTCTAGTCCACTTATTCTCTCTCTCTCTCTCTCTCTCTCTCTCTCTCTCTCTCTCTCTCTCTCTCTCTCTCTCTCTCTCTCTCTCTCTCTCTCTCTCTCTCTCTCTCTCTCTCTCTCTCTCTCTCTCTCTCTCTCTCT
>NW_028178410.1:0-17314 GCF_964030765.1 Micromesistius poutassou | reverse complement strand
CTTTAATCCAAGGTGGGATTGGATGCTCATATTCAAAGTATGCGTTTGGGGTTGTGAGTCAGATGATATATATATATATATGAGTGACATGTACGACATCGGTTCAGACATCGGTCTATAATTTGACTGTGTGGGTTTGCTCCCTGTCACCTCGTAGGAGTCTGTGTCTGAGCACAGAGGAGGCGTTCGACCAGGGGAAGAGTCTGCCCTTCATCAACCCCAGCTCCCTGGAGACCCTCAGAGCTCTGGTGCAGGAGATCCAGAACAGCGGGGAGACGGACCCAGAGATGTGGAAGGATTGCGAGGTGAGGGAGCATGGGTCACTATTTGACTATTTGACGTTATTACTACTGTTTATATTTTGCATGTCCCAAAGGACTAGGAAGTAGGCATTTGTGCATCTTCCTCAAGGGTCCCTGAAGGTAAGAGTCTAGACATGGGGGGATTGAACCCAGTACTTTTCAGCTGGGAGTAGCCCCCCTCTATTGTAAGTGTAGAGTGTGTGCGTGTTAACAAAGGACAGTCCCTCCGATGTACTGACACATCTGACAGATGACCGCCTCGGCTCATTGCTGTCACTTTTGTTTTCTATGTAGATCACAGTAGGGACACAATGGGACACCACAAATGCACACACAGGAGCACACAGACAGACACACACACACACACACACACACACACACACACACACACACACACACACACACACACACACACACACACACACACACACACACACACACACACACACACACACACACACACACAACGTCACACTCCAGCTGATGACATGATTTGCAGGGGAACAGACAGCTGGGATGGAGTCAGAGTGCTGCCCTACTGCATACTGAACAATACTGATGAGTTCGCAGGGCGTAAGGCCTCACAAGTTACCTTGTTCACCAAAGACTAAAACGATCTAAAGAATGTAATGAAATGAGGAGCTATATGTCAGAAATTCTACCTAAAATCTATATCATCAACATGATGAGAGTCCATTAATCATCTTTGACTCTTGTTGTTATATTTTGATATTATTTTGCAATAGAATAACATAAATGTTGGATAATCATTTTTCTTTCTTCCAATTCGTTAGCTCAAATTACCACCAATTAAGGCGGTCCTCGTTAGGTGAACCTTTTGCAAGCAGTTTTCTTTTGTGTTCTTGATAGGGAATGTCAAAATGTAAGAATATTCATTGCGATACATAACAAGATGTTTAGTCAGAAATTATCTGCTGAGAGACGCTCTTCTTCATGCTGTAATTATACATGCAGAGGTGTAATCGTACTTCTTTCTGCTTCCCTGGGGAGACGACTCAATCCACATGCAGCAGCATTACACACACACACACACACACACACACACACACACACACACACACACACACACACACACACACACACACACACACACACACACACACACACACACACGCAGTGGAAAAAGTTTCAATGCATACTGTTAATGTTAAAGCTGCTACTCTGAAGGATAGGGAGGTTATTTTTTAAAGAGAAGGGATCAATCACTTCTTTGGAAGAGCAAGGCCAAGGTGTGTCCTAGAGCTGATTCGGTCCAGAACACAGAACAATGTTATGGAGTGTGTTCTTAAAGAGTGTGTTCAGTCCGGATACAATCACTGCAGCCAACACAGATAAACTAGCTTCTAACCACCACCACCATCAACGCTTGGTTCATCTTCTCCTCAGACCAAATCTAGAGAGAGAGCATTCAGTCAGTTGTTTGAGCAGAGGCTGGATGGGTTGGGTCATCACAGTTATTCGCTTTGGATAAAATAATTTGAATAAAGACAGGACAGCTGCAGTGACACGGTGCAGGTTTAACTGCTTGTCTTCTGTTTTCTACTCGTTCACTTTCTCTATTAATGAAATAATACATTTATCTTCAGGGGCGATGGCTGCATTTGTTCCAGCTGGTTGAGAAGCAATACCAAGAGCAAATCCTTGCTCAGCAAGGACAATACCAGTGCCAAATACAGGTGAGTCGGCACATGATGGAGCCATATCGTACCCTTTCGCTGCCAGCTCACGTGTAGTAGTCTCACGTGGCTTCATACAGTAATGGCTTTCATTTGGTTTGATTTCAGTTGATTCAGGACGAGATCAAAGCTCTGGTTCAACTCCAGAACCGCCAGCCACACTCAGAGTTCTCCCCCACTTCTGCCACCAACACCACCATCACCAACGCCATCACCACAACCGCCGCCACGCCCACCCCCACCAAGGACCTCAAGCTGACCCTCACCTCCAACCTCCAGCCCGCTCCCTCAGCACACCCGCCCCACAGCAGGACTGTCTCCCTAGGCGTGGCCCCGTCCCCCCTCCCCCAGAGATCAGAGGGGGGCACGGAGGCTGTCATCCCGGCGGCGGCGCCCTTCCAGGAGCGACCCGTCACCGTGCTGAGCAGCGGATACGGGACCCTGAGCGCCTGGGAGACGGGACCCCAACGGACCAGCAGGGGACTGGGGGAGGAGGAGGTGGAGGAGGAGGAGGAGGAGGTGGAGGAGGTGGAGGAAGGCTGTGGTGTGAACCAGCAGCGGGAAGAGACGGAGAAAGAGGAGCATCGCTGGTCCTCCTCCCTCCAGGGAGACAATGCAGAGCGGAGCGTGCTGGTGTCCCACCGGAGCTTATCCAATCACGGAAGGACGTATTCCCAAGCAAAGGAACCTGGTCCGTCGTCATGCCAACAGCCACAGCACGGGTAAGACTTGAAATTGCGTTCAGTTTTTCAAATTTGAGATTTTACAGTTAAGTCATAATAAGATGTTTGCTGGTATACCGATGTAGTTGTTTTTCACTGGTAAATCATATTCCGATATTGTCTGGTAAAACCTCCGTCCTCCTCTACCTATATCGTCTCAGCGGCACCAACCAGCACTTGACGTCCTGGGCAAAACAGCAGAAACTGAGGCCCAGGAAGGACAAGGCAAGAAGGGCTTCCTCCCAGGGCCAGGAGCCCCAGGAGCCCCCAGAGAGCCCCAGAGAAAGCCCCAGAGAAAGCCCCAGAGACGGCCTGTCAGAGCACATACACCTCCAGGACCAGGTGGGCAAACGTTGTTTCTCGGGTACGTCATTTCTACCTTGCGTTGTTTACATGGAGACGCTGATGTTGTTCTCTTGTGGTTTCAGTACCAGCCAGGGGGAGCCTCCACCTCCTTCTTCCCCTTGAGGAGAAGCCACAGCCTGGCATCTGAGTCCTCAGGTAGCCACCCTGGCAACAGCGTAGAAGAGCTTCAGTGTGTGTGGGGAGGTTGTGTAACTGAGAGGTGCTGAGTAAGCAGCTCACGCAGATGTCCATCAGAGGCGGCAAGCCGAGGGTGACAGCGTTTTGTGTTGTGTGTACTATTAAAATGAACATCCCCTCCTTGGGAATAACAACAGTGCACAGCAAGGATCCATGATGTATCCTGGATCCTTTACAAATACACGTGTAGGCTACCGTTTAATACCACAACACAATACAACATCATTTCAATAATAAAAAAAGAGCCACCGTAAATATTTTGAATTCACAAACATGAGATGGTATAAATGTATTGCTAAATTGTATAAATGTATTGTAGAGTAATCCGTTTTGGCAAACAATATTTAGGGTTATGTCTGTGGATTACACTGAGGATACAGATTTAATATATGGATTAAATGTGTGTGTGTGTGTGTGTGTGCATGCATGTGTGTGCGTGTGTGTGCGTGTGTGTGTGTGTGTGGGTGTGTGCATGCATGTGTGAGCATGCATGTGTGTGCGTGTGTGTGTGTGTGTGTGCATGCATGCATGTGCGTGCGTGTGCGTGTGTGTGTGTGTGCTCTCCCAGGGCTGACCTACTGGCGTCTCAATGAGTGTGACCTGTACCACCCACTCCCAGACAGCCTGGACAGCGGGGCGTTCCTCTTCCTGCAGGAGGACACCAGTGCTGTACGTCTGAGCACTGAACGGGTTCATGCATTAATTCACTTCATTCAATCATTTAAATAGACGTCGATATGATGTGTGGTGACTCCATTCTAGTGGTGTGTGTATTCTTTTCATTTCACATGTTTTTTCTGTTTGGTTTTTGTTTTAATATATTTATTACAATTTTTGCTCTGATTGATTCTCCTATGCTCCATAGACTCCCCCACCGGAGACCCAGTTGTCCCTGAAGGAGATATATCGCAGCAAGCAGAAAACTGCATTAAAATGTACAGATTGGGATGGATCACAGTCTTCTGGTCCTTTGTCACCACAGGTAGGACACTTAACTAATGCACACGCGCACTGTACTGTACTGGGAGACTGTATAAATTCTTGACCCAGATAATTTTACAGCACGGGTGTGGCAAGGTCACAATAGACACATATATGCATAAACAATGTCAGACCACCTCCTGAGAGTAGTGAGACTTTGTGCAGTGGACCTTGTGTCATGTAGTTAATTAGCCATCAGTGTTTACCTTTTTAACATTTGTTAAATGTCCCAGTAGTTTGAGGGCCCTTAGTATCCTGGCTATTGGGTCTGTAGAGTTCAGCCTTGGGGTCTGACCGGTGTTTCTCCTGCCGTGCTCCAGGGGGGCGGGGCCTCTGACCCAGCCGCCATCGTCACGCGACATTCGGACCGAACCTCGGGCTTCACGTCGCCCTCCCACTTCAGCAGTCCCTCCTACCAGAACCAAACTCACCCCCTGGGCCAAAGGGGCCCCGGGACCCCGGCCACGCCCGACAGCACGGCCGGCCTGGGGAACCTGTCCGGCCCGTGCAGCACCTCCAGTGGCCTCCAGTCCGTCCCCGCGACCCCCCCTCCCCCCCCCGACACGGTGCAGGGATCCTGGGGAAGCCCGCCCCGCCCCGGCTCCTCTGCCTCCGGCGACAAGGCCCCGCCCTCTTTCTTCCTCGCCGGGCGACAGAGCGGCAACCGGGCCAGCGAGGAGGAGGAGGGCAGCCACACGCACACCCACACCAGCACCCTGCAGCCGGGCTCCGCCTCCACGGGGAGCCCCCCGGGGCCCCTGGGGCCCCGCGTGGACAGGGCGTCGTCGCTGGACGACCCCGTCGTGCTGTCACTGTGAGTGCTCGGTGGCCAGACTCTCTCACCTCCAACACGCGCCCCTGAAGATAATGACCTAATGCTAGCCCCTAACGCTAACCCCTAATGCTAACCCCTAATGCTAACCCCTAACGCTAACCCCTAAGGCTAGCCCCTAGTGCTAACCCCTAACGCTAACCCCTAATGCTAACCCCTAACGCTAACCCCTAAGGCTAGCCCCTAGTGCTAACCCCTAACGCTAACCCCTAATGCTAACCCCTAACGCTAACCCCTAACGCTAGCCCCTAGTGCTAACCCCTAACGCTAACCCCTAATGCTAACCCCTAACGCTAACCCCTAAGGCTAGCCCCTAGTGCTAACCCCTAACGCTAACCCCTAATGCTAACCCCTAACGCTAACCCCTAAGGCTAGCCCCTAGTGCTAACCTCATCCTCATCCTCCTCATCCGCTTATCCGGGGTCGGGTCGCGGGGGCAGCAGCTCAAGCAGGGGGCCCCAGACTTCCCTTTCCCGGGCCACATTGACCAGCTCTGACGGGGGGATCCCGAGGCGTTCCCAGGCCAGTGTTGAGATATAATCTCTCCACCTAGTCCCGGGTCTTCCCCGGGGTCTCCTCCCCACTGGTCGTGCCTGGAACACCTCCCAAGGGAGGCGTCCAGTGGGCATCCTTACCAGATGCCCGAACCACCTCAACTGACTCCTTTCTAAGCAGAGGAGCAGCGGCTCTAATCCGAGTTCCTCCCGGATGACTGAACTTCTCACCCTATCCTAGTGCTAACCCCTAAACCTAAACCCCTAACACTAACCCCTAACCTAACGCCTTGCGTCTGCTAAATGGTACGTTTTACTCGTGGAGAAGAGCTTATTCAGCTTAAAACCAGAGTATAGTGACTATACCTTATGTAGGATCACTGTTTCCTAGAGATAACCAATAATATTCATGACTGTAATATCTCCTATTTTAGGGGATATTGAATGTAATGGATTGAGGTGAATGTGTTCTCTGATTGATTGATAAATATCAGTTTGGCCAGGCAGCACACTTTGATAAAGAAGGCTACCGAGAGCTGCACCTTTATGGCCCAGCCTGCTGCAGAACCTCGTGTAAAGCGCTGACACACGGGCAACATGCCTCCTGAGACAGAGATATTTCTGGAGCCACAAAAATGTCAACTATCTTTAGATTCCATAGGATAGCAGCTGTAGTAAGTGCATGTGCCCACTAGTCTGGACTTCTGTTTCACACACACACACACACCAACCTCCTCCACACCAGAGGGTCGGCGACAATACTGATTTCAGCATTGCCTGTACTAGTTTAGCGAACCATTTGTTATTCCATCATAGAAAAAATATATAAACACAAACACACAGGACTGTGGTTCTCTGCTCTCTTTCTTTCTTTCTTTCTTTCTCTCGTCTGTCTTTCTTTTCCTTTTTTGGGTTTTTGCCCATTCTCACAATGATCACATCCTCCTTCTCCCCTTCACCTCCTTAACAAGTGGGCCAAAAAGGAAACCCACTGGGGGTTGGGCCACACATAGAGCAAAACTATGTCAATGAATCGCAATAAATCGTACTTAAAGTAGTGTTAACTTAATAGATATAGTACTACTGCATAGTACTACTGTCAGGGCTCCCTTGAAAAAGAGGCTAAAGGTCTCAATGGGACTCACCTGGATAAATAAAGGTTAAATTAAAAAAAAATTAATAATACATGGAATAAACTTGTCAGACGCATTCCTTTCTTCTTCACTTTTAATCTTGCTTGGGGAGAGACATCTTGCAGCGTGTTGTTAGTCTGACTAAAGTGAGTTTCTCCGCGGCCCGCCAGCATAGAATGCAACGTGAGCTTGACTGAGCCAATAGCAGGTGTAGACAGAGCCTTATAGGCATGTGTACGACAGATTTAATGCATTTGTTTTATTTATTATATTACACAGTAATGTGATTAAAAAAAATTATAATAAAATAAAAAATTTGGTTTGCAAGCAACCTCTTGCGGGCCAGAAAAAAATGAAGAAGGGCCGTATTCGGCCCACGGGCCGCTAGTTGGACAGGCCTGTCCTAACCTATGGCCCCGCTCTTCCTCATACCCTGACTCTTCTTCCACCTGTCTCTCTCCCCTCTCTCTCTAGTCTGAGGCAGAACCTGCGGGAGAAGCATGCCCGCCACGTGGCCGACCTGAAGGCCTACTACGAGTCTGAGATCCAGAGCCTGAGGGACAAACTGGGCCTGGCACAGCTGCCCCCCGACCTGGAGAAGAGCAACCGCGCCCTGGAGCTGAGGTCCCATCTCCACGTCCCTTTAGAGCTCATAGTGCACACATGCACACTAGCAGATATGCAGATGCTGCATGCACAAATATGAACGTACATGCAGATACATGCACACACATAGACACGCATGCACACACAGCCACACACATGGCAAGACAGGAGCTGAAACGTGTTATGCAAGGCTTGTGCAATGAAAAATAAAAATAGACCAGACGGCAAACAGCAGACAGAAACACAGCACAAAACAAAACAATAGACTGTGTTACAGACAATTCATATTGTCTCTTAGAATTCATCCAAGGATGATATTGCTGTACAATTATATACATGTATGGATGTTCGACAATATCGCACAGTCCGTCACATATGTAAACAGTTATTTGGATGTGTCTGACTAATGTACCTGCTGTGATGCATTGTGAAATGAGAACCTACCTTTTTTTGTACTTTTTAAGACTAAACTGTTTTCTTTTCCCGAACAGATGTAATCAACTGGAGACGGCACTGTCCGAAGCAAACCATCGCATCCATGAGGTGGAGGCCAGAAACAACTACCTGGAGAAGAAACTGGTACGATTCCTACTATTTATTCATACACTTTGATTCCAAATATTTTGCTCAGACACTGCTTTGGTGTGTTTAAAGAAAGTGAAAAACCAAAAGAAAATGTATGTATGTAAACGTGATGGTAGGGTCGCTCTGGGACACCATGACCACCGTTTGACCTCTCCGCTCATTATACTCCGCCCAGCAGGGTGACACGTGTGTGTGTGTGTGTGTGTGTGTGTGTGTGTGTGTGTGTGTGTGTGTGTGTGTGTGTGTGTGTGTGTGTGTGTGTGTGTGTGTGTGTGTGTGTGTGTGTGTGTGTGTGTGTGTGGGATTAGAGTCTGTTCATAACGCTACGGATTGTTTTAATTGGTCCACTTCCCGCGGGCTCCATTCTTTTTTTTTTTATACTTTAATTTTTATTTTAGTTTTTAGCATATTACTACTGCACACAGTCAGATCAACTTACAATATTAATTCAGTGCAGATAGAACAAACAATTCAAACAAAAACAAAACAAAAATAGAGCCTGTGGGAAAACGTGGTGTAGCCAAGAAGACAAAATACATACATATGTAAAGTTAAGCACAGTTCAAGTAGCTGCCTTACAAGTTAAGTATCCACTTCTGCCATCTCTTAATATACAGATCTACCCTCAAACCTAACACACAAGCCAGTCGTTCCATTGTCCTTATTTCCTGAATGACATTAAACCATTTTTGCTGCTTAGGTGAATCAGGCTTATACCAGCTTCTAGTTATGTTTTTCCTTGCTGCTGTAAGGAGTACTTTTACCAAGTATCCGTCCCTCTGTAGTGTAACCAGTGAAATGTGACCCAATTACAAGACAGTGCATGACAAAGGAATCTTGTATCCAAGCACATTAATTAAGACTAAATGTACATCTTCCCAGAATGCCTTCAGTTTTTCTAAGCAGCTTCTAAGCAGCCACACTGTCTCCAACATGGCTGGGGTGTTGAGGATACTTTACTGCTGATTTTAGGTGTAATAAAAAAACGCACCAAATTTTTCCAGTTGAACACCCTCAGTTGTTGTGAACTTGTAGAAGTATGTTGAGTTTCATACATATCGTACCATACATCTGATGGAATTTCGACATTTAATTCTTTTTCCCACCTTAATTTTAGATATAATGTTGAGTTGCTCTTACATTCCATAATACTTTCATAAAACATGGAGATTACTTTTACACATTTACTATTTGGCTTATATGCATTCATCATATTCTTTATAACAGGGTTTATTTCGTGAGAAATGTCCACCTTAATTTCTTTATTATAATAATCTCTAAATTGTATATACCTAAATAAGTCCAGATTATGAAGAGAAAATGTTTCTTTTAGTTTTTGGAAAGTCTGTAATTCTTCGTTTTTTTTTCCAATATTGTACACACTGCCTTAATACCTTTTACTGCCCATTGTTTAAATATGGCATCATGTTCTCCTGGTTTAGTCCGCTGGCTCCATTCTATGTCAAGAGCGTTGTGTTTCCTGTGGTCTCCGGAGGCCAGAGACCGGCTACGAGGCGAGAGAGAGGGGACACAGTGCCTGTGCTGGTTTGAGAGCAGGGGGGGGAGAGAATAGCCTATTTGCAAGATTAGGTGATTTATCAGTCAGGGGTTGGCGCTGCTGGACTTAATGCAGCACTTTGCTCGTCTGATGCGGTTATCAGAGTTATCAGAATGCAGGTTTGGAGCTGGAACACGGAGGATTGGCTTATTGCTGACTATTTGTTGCATTTGTTACTATCTGCATTAAATGGATGTGGGTAGAGACAATCCCTAGGGCCTAACGGTTACTGTCAAAAAAGCGTAACGTACAG
Source organism: Micromesistius poutassou (assembly GCF_964030765.1). Lineage (NCBI taxonomy): Eukaryota > Metazoa > Chordata > Actinopteri > Gadiformes > Gadidae > Micromesistius > Micromesistius poutassou. The sequence goes on along the minus strand of NW_028178410.1, from coordinate 7,608 downwards.
GATGACGGGCATTGTTTGGGATGGATTGAGATACGACACCGCAGAGATAAAAGCCACAACAGTGATACTCTATATAAGCAGGACTTTATTATACTTTACTACATACACATCTAGTAACAACGACGGCTATCCATAAGGTTGGTAGAGAGCATAGAGCATAAAGTTAGAGAGTAGTAGCAGTAAAAGTAAGTAAAGTTGACAAATATCCAAAATGAACCGTCACCACCCACATGTACCTGTACATCACGAGGGGAGCCACGCCGCGGGGGCTACGCCTAAACAATAACTCACTATTCCCAGGGCCTTCAGGTGCCATGATATCTCGTGCTGATGAAGTGCAAGTAACATATTGTGCAAAACCTAATAATAGTGAACGCGTCCCGCTTTATTCTCCCGATGTAACATCTTTTAAAGCACATGTGTTTGTATTGTGTAGGCAATGAATGAATGCATCGCTGTAAACAATAAGGATTTAGAAATAAATTACAAATTAATACGAGAACATAAAATTATAAAAAACTAAAAGCGATCTTGCTGCCATTTCTTTTGGGCCTTGTAGGCTGATTGGCCGGAGAGGTACGCGGTGGCCGGCGCCACGGTGGCCTCTCTCCAGCAGCGGCTGGAGGACAGCAAGCGCTGGGGCGGCGAGAAGGACGCGCTGGCCTCCCGCCTGAAGGCCCGCGTGCGGCAGCTGGAGGAGTCCCTGCAGAACGCCTGCAGGGAGACGGACGAGAAGGAGGCCCGGAGGGAGAGGGAGTGCAAGATGCGGCAGGATGTGAGTGGCAGAGCCAGAGGGCTTCTCTGATTGGCTGACACTTAATTGTTATAGCTGTCATGTATGCTCATCGGTAATCATTAAATTATAGTGTTTTTGATGGTACTCTTAAAGCACTCAAAGTCAAACACACATTAATGTAATTTCTGTTTCTGACATCGGTACCAGGTGATGTCTTATGTGCAATTGCAATAGCGAGTGTTGGCCCAGAGGTGGCGCTGTCCCTGCAGTTGAATGAATCTATCGCTGTGTTTATTTCTCAGCTGCTTGGAGAGTACGACATGCTGAGGAAGGACTACGACGGAGCAAAGGTAATTCAGACACACATTTAGGTACACTGAGGTTCACTGTTCTGACCTGAATAGCGTACCTCCCAAGATGCCTGCTTCATGTAGCATGTATTTATTTGAACAATGAGATTAACTCTACTTTTGGGATTAACTTGTCTAAGTTAAATGATATTATGCGATAAGTAATATTATTGTTATGGGTCAACAGGACAACCTTTTGGGAACGGAGAACAAGCTTGTGGATGCCCAGGAGCAGATATCTGACCTCAACAGGTACGTTGGCGCTCCGCGATATATGAAACCAAATCAGAGTATAAAATCCATAATTCAAATTCTTCATTCTACTTGATGGCAATTCAATGATTTCATGTTAGGAACGGCTGATTAAAAAACAACAGCATTATTCGTCCATGAAGTCCATGAAGGCGTACTTTCCTGTCATGGTCCTTTCTAGATCCTGTTTGTTCAGTCACTGAACTGCTGTGTGTTCTGGGTCTGTGGGGTCCAGGGTGATCGGTAAACTGGAGTCCCAGGTGAAGCAGCTGGAGCACGAGAACCAGGCCAGGCAGCGGCTCATCTCCCACGGCAACACGCAGCCCTCCGGAGCAGGGTGAGCAGTGATGGAGTGACGGGAGGGAAGGCCTCCTTCTTTCTTCTGTCCATTTCCTTCTCCTCATGTAGTCATTTCTGTCTTTCCACTCTTTCTATCCTTTCTTTCTTCCTTCTATTCCTTTCTTGAATCGGCTTGGACAGTCGTGTTCGTCATTAGCTCATTCCCACCCGGTCTCATCTCACCACGGAAACGCCCGGAACGGAAATTGCGTCACGGTAGACCAACCACTAGAATTCATGACCTTCTCTCTGCCTTCATTCAACCTCGCTCTGTTGTCTGGCCCCCTTGTGCTCCATCTCTCCACTAACTACATCCAGTATAACAGACGTACACCTATAACGTATGTCATAACCACGGTCTCCTCTCCCCAGCCTCTACCATCACCCAGACCTGCTGCTGTCATCCTCCAGCGCCAAGACGGAGACCAGCCCCGGGCACCGCAGGGCTGCTGCCCCTGTGGCCGACCAGCCAATCGGAGGCTGCAAGTCCCCCTTCCCCCAGACCACTGGCCAGAGGAGGAGCCCCTGTCCCCAGACCACCGGCCAGAGAGGGTCCCCCTCTCCCCAGACCACCGGCCAGAGAGGGTCCCCCTCTCCCCAGACCACTGGCCAGAGAGGGTCCCCCTCTCCCCAGACCACTGGCCAGCGAGGGTCCCCCTCTCCCCAGACCACCCAGCCCAATGGCCAGAGGAGGAGCCCGTGTCCCCAGACGCCCCATATCACCCCGCCCAATGGCCAGAGGAGGTCCCCCTGTACCCAGACCACCCAGACCACCCCGCCCAACATCCAGAGGGGTTCCCCCATTCCCCAGAACGACCACCCCGCCCTGCCTGGAGGTCCTGCAGAGAGCCCTTCAACAGGGCCCGGCTGGAGGTACTCCTTTGGTTGTTTGGTTGTTAAAGATTCTTATTAGAGCAGTTTGATTCTTAATAAGATACAGAGAGGGATCAGAGAACAGGGATTTGTATTAAATAAAAAAATTACTTGGATTTGATTGGATTCTTTCACTCATATTTTAAATTAACCATGACCAAAAGGCGACAGACAACCGTATCCTGTTACCTTTGAGCTAAAACTGAACAACCCCTCATTTATTTCTCCCTTTCCGTAGAAGTTTGTCTCTCCCGGAACGCGACCAGTCCCGGCCTCCGTCGCGGCAGCAGCAGCCTCCAGTTCACCAGGAGCCCAGCGGAGGGGCACGGGACCTGGGCAGGAGGGAGAGCCAGAGCCCCCTGACCCCCGTGATGAGGGCCCTGATGGAGCTGGAGGAGACCAGGGCTACGCAGAGCCGTGCCCCCTGTAAGAACAGTAGAGCGCCCCCGTCTGCTGACCCTACGCCTACATCACATGTACCCGTATGGTGACGGTAACACTAATCACCTCAAACCACCCGGTTGGTTTTTGAAAGCCTGTGATGTGTTGGACCCCTTGAGGTGAATCCTCTGGTTTTCAAGGGGGTCCGTGGCACAGATACTTTTTTTATTAATTACAAATGGTGGCTGCTACATTTGCTCCATTTTATTTTATCCTAGTGATTTCTAGAGAAGTAGAACCGTGTTCTGTAAGGTGTTATATTAATATAACTATTAAATCATTCAGCTGAATCTTTCATTCAAAGTGACTTCACGGTGACTTGAGGAGCAGAAAGGCCTTGGGCGTCGTGCCGTCGTGCTTTAGAGAGAACACAACAATGTTGCCAGAACAGTAAACATTGTTCTGAAGTAATTACAAATTTGGTATCGGTAAATCAATTGCTAATTAATTTGGTTGTTTGTTCAAACAATTGTTCGTTCCTCAAGTCTTCTCAAGGCTGCTGCTGTGTATTGTGATCAGGGTGTAGATGTGTTTGTTATTGTAAAAACTGTAGTGTGGGCCACTGGTTCCTCTGTACGGTCCTGGCCACTGGTTCCTCTTTATGGTCCTGACCACTGGTTCCTCTTTATGGTCCTGACCACTGGTTCCTCTGTACGGTCCTGACCACTGGTTCCTCTGTACGGTCCTGGCCACTGGTTCCTCTGTACGGTCCTGACCACTGGTTCCTCTGTACGGTCCTGACCACTGGTTCCTCTGTACGGTCCTGACCACTGGTTCCTCTGTACGGTCCTGACCACTGGTTCCTCTGTACGGTCCTGACCACTGGTTCCTCTGTACGGTCCTGACCACTGGTTCCTCTGTACGGTCCTGACCACTGGTTCCTCTGTACTGTCCTGACCACTGGTTCCACTGTACGGTCCTGACCACTGGTTCCTCTGTAGGGGTGGACAACCCGAGGTCCACTCTGGGCTTCGTGGAGCGACGACACAAAGAGCCCGTCCAGGACTGGGTCTTTGGGCGTCCCGAGGACAGCCTTGACGTCTCCAAAGCCAGGACCGGATTCGTCCACGTACCGGAGCGGGACGGATCTGGATCTGGATCCGGATCCGGATCTGGAGCCAGGTCGCGTGCCGGAGCCGAAAGGGCTGCAGCGCTGCTCAGAGCCCAGAGGAGTCTGTCTCCGGAGGGGCACAGGTCCTCATCCCTGCCCCCCACGGCCCACCGCACCATACCTCCCCCATCCACGCCCAGTACGTACCCCTGGACCCGCCCCCTCTCCCACTGGTCCTCTGAGCGACACTTCAGCACCGCTGGAACTAGTGGGGGCGCATTGCTTTTTATTACAATAGTTTTAATACTGTCAATCCTTTATAAAAAAAAAACGACTTCAATTAAAATATCAGTTAGCTTAGCTTTGACTCAATTAATCATTTTTCATGGACGTTATTCATGATATTTGTTTGATTAAGTCCTCTTACTGTAACTCATCTGGTGCCACAATACATCGCTGCTGTATCAGAGACGCACAGAGAGGGGTCACCGTGGTGAGGTGCCCGTGTGTCGGCCGACACCTGACTGTCGGTTGTGTTCTGTGCTCCTCAGCCAAGAGAGAGACCCTGCTCCTCCCTCGCTCGGCCATGTCCAGCCCCAAGCGGTGTCCCACCGAGAACTACTCCACCGCCTTCAGCCACATGTTGCCACGGCAACAGCACCTGCAGGACAGGTGGGCCACCCCGCAGCGATTCACACGAGCAAACGATTATGTTAACTTACGTAGCGCAGACAGTAATGCTAAGGCTTTGTTGTGTTTCTCAGTAGCCTTTATTCCTACTAACACTGGGCTGGGTGGCTGTTCCCAGTAGTCTGTATTCCTACTAACACTGGGCTGGGTGGCTGTTCCCAGTAGTCTGTATTCCTACTAACACTGGGCTGGGTGGCCGTTCCCAGTAGTCTGTATTCCTACTAACACTGGGCTGGGTGGCTGTTCCCAGTAGTCTGTATTCCTACTAACACTGGGCTTGCCGGCTGTTCTTGCAGGCTGGATGGTGAGCAGGACCCCAGACGCCACTCTTTCCACAACTCCAGTCCCAGAAAGAGACTGCAGTTCTCAGAACCAAATGAACAGGATGGTAATGTATTTTGATTACAGTAAATAGTCTATTGGTTCTTTAATCAACCGATTAAATCGACTAATAGCAATGCATTAGCATTGCATATAGCACATTATATAGCATTCCAGAGCAGACTTGTTTTCATTTGTGCATTTTTTCCTTCTTTCCCTGGAATCCCTTTCTTAAAATATAGTATATTGTGGTATTATTATATTCTTTGGTTCTAAAAGTCTGCCCAAATCTAAAAGCCACACGGTAATGCAGGCTTCACTGACTAACACATCAGACATGTCCAACACCTGCGCTCTCTCTCTCTGTTCATCTCGGCTCCAGGCCAAGGGTCCCCTGGCAGCTGGCGTCCCACCGGGAGAGCCTCTCAGCGGGGCTGGGCGGAGGCCGGGCGGCCCTCTCTGCTGGAGGTCCCTCGCTGCTCTCCTCCTCTGCAGGACAGAGTGCACACGCTGGCCGACGCAGAGCGGCTGTTGGACGAGTTGACGCAAGAGAAGCTGCAGGTGGGCTGGTTGGGGATGGTGCAGTGTGTGGTGTAGTGAGAGGTGTAGTACTGTTGTTGTTTTGTGCGTTGTCATTTTTGTGTATTGTTTCACAAGGCGTGTGTGTCTGTGTGCAGATCGAAGCAGCCCTGAACAGACTACCAGGATCAGGTGGTAGAGTGAGTTTGCAGAACCGCTTAGATGAGGTAAGGCTTTGTTTAACTCAGGTTGTTTTGTAGAAAATATGTGTTGATATATGAAGCTATTCTTTCGATCTATGATTTTTTTTCTATTTGTGAATATGTATTGATATTGGCATGAATTAATTTTTTTAATATATGTATGTCCCGTTCATGTTTGACCAGGTGGCCTTAGAGAAACGTCTGGAGACGTTGAATCGGGATCTGGGATCCATTCGTATGACTCTGAAGAGGTTCCATGTCCTCCGGTCCTCTGCCAACATCTAGCAATGTCTTGTTTTTAAAACGCCGTCCTGAAGAGCGGGCATTTTAGTGTCTGGGTTTTTATATGCACCACTGATTGTCTTTCTTTTACTTGACGTGTTTTACTCCATCTGTAAAAAAAAAATCCATGGGATATTTTGTACGATTTATTTACTCTGGGAAATGTTTTTATATGTTGGACCTCACAACTTTTCGGAGTATATTTTAGTAATGCAAAGATTTATAAAGCCTTTTACTTTTTTAGATAAAAATGTTAATATTATATAGGTCTTGAAATTCCATGTTCAGGTTAATAATGTGGGTTTTTGAATCTGATATTTTAATGTAAATGTGAGGACCATCCATGGAAGGAAAGTTTCACTGCCATTTCGTTTTTCTGTTTGGGTTTGTTTTTAAAGTACATTTTCACTTGACATTTTTTCACCTGAGGCCAGTTGATTCCTGGTGGATTTTAATCGTAACAGTAAAAAAGTAATCTTGAAATTACACAACTTGAACGAAATTCTTAGCCTTTATTAAATGGCATTTTAATTGCTCTTTCCTACTGTAACTTGTTAATGCCTGATTATAAACTGCTTGTGAAATCAAAGCCAGCAATATTGTCAACAAACATCAAATACCCTTTTCACAATGCTTATGTATGCCACTTGCATTTTATTTAGTCATTCCATCTCTACCCGTCTGCAATGACCTCACTGATATGAATCCCACTGGAACTGTTCTAATATTGTTCTTATTGCACAATTAAAAAATAAGCTTTTTGATACCTGGACTGTGTTCTCCTACTTCCCCACTCATATATATACATTTATAAATACTCGTTTTAGCTATGCTTTGAATGCATGTATATTCAAATATATGCCGTTAGGGGGCGCCTTTCCCTTGTTTGCCAACTGAACGAAATGTAAACATGCACCTGCTTGGTATGTAATCCTAGCTGTTGCTCTTCCGATGGTTAATTAATAACAAATTACGTTATTAGCAACAGTTATGAGGTGGCGAACATAGATCGACGAACTGTACTGGACATAGGAATGCGCACTCATACAAAGAAGTCTTGTTTTTCGTCGTAGGCCTATCTACAGGATGGGGCGCGTATAGTCTTCCACTGATGGCAGAATGAACGCGATTACGTGAACGTATTTCCTCAAATCATGTTATTTCTCCATCGGTTGTTTGTTTTCGGCTCGACTGAAAGATAACCGCCTGTAGGTTGACATGTACGTGGACCACAATGTTGCTGCAGCCGCTCGTACGATTCGTTGGGGATTAAACTGAACATCCAGAAGTACTCCGGTCATTCACTGACGTTAATGCAGGTGAGTTGGTGAACGAGTCAACAATTCATTCAATCATAACGTGTTTGTTTTGAATTTCTAACTATATATTTATGCAGATGCATTCCATTGTTGTCCTGTTTGTTATCATTGGCTCATTTAAATGTATAAACATCACTTCCTCGCGCGCTCGCTCTCTCTCTCTCTCTCTCTCTCTCTCTCTCTCTCTCTCCTCTCTCTCTCTCTCTCTCTCTCGTTACACCCTATTTCTCTC